>NW_005843701.1:31651-62134 GCF_000455745.1 Alligator sinensis | reverse complement strand
AGGGGACCATGGGGGTACCCCTGCCAGCCCCCAGACCCTGCTTGCTCCCCCAGTCCCCCAACCCCTGTCTGCTCCCCCAGCCACCTCCATGGCTGCCTAAGTGCCTAAATTCTATTTCAATCCCACTTTCTCACTGGGTGCTACTAGGTGGGTGGGGGTGATCCCTGCTGCCCTCCACTGCCCCACGCTGCACGGGCAGGGCTCTGCACTAGCTCCCTGACCTTCCCTCTGCTGTCCCAGCCTCCACTATGGCTGCTCTGACTGCCCCAGCTGGGGTGGCGAAGGCAGCTATGGCAGGGCACTGGGATAGCAAGTGGGGGTCATGGTGCTCATGCAGAGTCCCCCATGCAGCAGTGCGGGATCGCCCCCTACTTGGCAGGACCCAGTGAGTAGAGGATTTTTTTTCAAAGTGTGGGGAGCTACGGTGGGTGGGGCAGCCATTGCCAGGCTGGGAGAGTGGATGGGGGATGGGCCTGCATGATTCAGAGATTTGGAGATTCAGGAGTAGCCAAATCTCCTAATTAGATTCAACCAAATCAATTCGGGACACTAATTTGAATCACCAAATTGAATCACTTCCTCCCAAATCGGCTGACTCCAAAGTGAATTCTATCTGCTTCACACATGCCTAATGTCCAGCCACATGAGCTGAGGGAAAAAAGTCCCGGCTCAAATTTGCACCACTTCTATTCGAGCTGCTGCAAGCTCACGTGCTTGCATGTGTGGATGCGCCCAATGTCAATTTTTAGCTGGGAGAGGATCAGACATGCAAGCTTGGTTTGGATTAGCTCAGCTTTTGAGTGCTTATGAAAATGAACCTTCAAATCTGTAGAACTGGCCTGTGGATCTCAGAAATACAGGTGAAGTCCACCTGAAAAAATGAAAATGAGTTGCCCCTTTCCATAATACTACAGAAAAAGTAATAATTAAGGCTTAACCTTGTGAACTGGCATTTGCATTTGCTTCCATCTGATTTGTGATTGATATATCCTTTGTCCCTGTGAGTTTTCTTTTGCAACTTCCTTGGCATTCTTTGTCAAGTGAAACTATATTACTTTGGGGAAAGAATGGAGACCACTCTAGATTGCTGGTTCATAAAATCATTTGAGCTCTTCTCCAGCAGCAGGTAATAAGAAATATGGCACAAACAGACAGATTGGGCTTTGGACTGAAAGAAGAAAATCCTTCTTAGGCAATACTCCAGCTGATTTAATTCCATGAAAGTCTCCCTGACAAGCTTGTGGGACAAGGTTTCTCCTGATTTTCTCTTTTCTTGTACTAACTTAAGTTGATTATTGTTCTACAACTACTAGTGACAGTAATACCTTTCACTGTATATACATATTTGGTTACAGTTCAATCTTAGAAATGGGCAGACAGGCAAAAATATAAACTAGGGGCAGGAACACATGACCCAAGGAATCACTGGGGTGGGGAGTTGTGCCAGGACCAGGCTAGATGGGGGAGGGGACGGAGACAGGAAAACGTGGGAGCAGTGTGAAGGAAGCAGCTTTCAGCTCTCTAGACATAGTGCAGCTCCCCTCCAGCTGGAAACTTCATTTGCATTGCAGCCAGGGAATAAAAAGGCTGAGAAAAGCAGCAGCAGAAGTGTGGGTGTTGGTCCCAAACAGAAGGGAACTGCACTAGAGCTGGGGAGCTGGAAGCTCCTTCCATGCTTCTCCCACCTCTCCATATCCCACCCACTGCCCCCACTCTGCACCAACCTACCCTGCCCCAGTGTAGCTCTGCTCTTGTTGGAATCTGTGCTCGTACTGTAACTGGAGAGCTGGGGGCTGGGAGAAGTAGCCTGGTGTGGGTAGAGCTTCCAGCAGCATTTCTCTGGCACAGGGAAAATCTCTTTCATCACTTAGTGCATCATGAAGCCACCCAGCCTACATCAGGCCAGAGCCAGTTTGTTCCAGCCTATAGCTTGACAAAAGGATGCTGCCCCTGTTATAAACTATTATGTTAAAGTAAAATGTTTGAGAAGGGGTTTGAATTATTCCCATTTATAATTGTGGAAAGATCTATCACTTGGTTAGGACTTCTGTCCTAAAGTAAAAAATTGGTTAATTCTCTCCTTTCTATTCATTCAGGAACAGAAATGAAGCCTGTACATGTCAAAGGTCCCAGGGATAGCCATGATGCCCCCTGGTGGCCCCTTGGCTCCTTTCCTGCCCTCACTTCACTCTTTTCTGCCACACCCTGGTGTTTTTAATCAGTTTTGGAAAGGGAGATCACACAAGGGTCCTAGAGCAAACCTTACTTTGACTTCTTGCCTGAAGATTCTCCCTCAGATCCAGCTCAACTCTTGCCCTTGCACTCTGTTGGCTCTGACTCATAAGTGCCCCCAGGGCACATGCTGTCTTATGTGTTATTTATGCCCTCTGATCTCCCTACAGCCATGCCCATGGCTTGCAGATGTTAACAGTCAATGACTTCAGTGGGCACTTGGCCCCAATCTTATAGCAGGCTACCTCAGGCCTCAACCTCATTGAGGTCTCAGCCTTCTTAGCCTTTCTATGGCTCCTTTAGCCTAGGCCCACTATGCCCAACTTGGTTTCTGGGTTCCAGCCCTGGTCTTATCTTTTTTGGGCTCCAGCTCCTGCCCCTCTGGCTACAGGCCCCTGTCTCTTTCTCCACAACTCTCACAATTTACCTTGACCCTAGAGGCACAACTGGGACATCCAAAGCACATCTGTAGTCCCAAACTCAAACCACTGGACAAAACTCAAACCAAAACCACAAGTCCCTAGCTATAATTAAATTCTTAACCCACTGCCAGTATACCAACCCTTACTCATCCCAGTCTTAGTTGCCTACCAGCCTTTAGCCCTTATGTAACATCACTGACCTAGCAGAATCTCAATCAGTCACCCAGCAACCAGTGTCAGTCTCTGTCTCTCTCTGGGCTTATATCTCCCAGGCCCTGCCCCTTTCTGGTCAGATGACCTCCCCTGCTATCCACAGGTGCTTTTTGATTAGGCTTGCCAAGGCTTCACCCCAGACTACCTTGCTGCTGCTGCCTTGCTGCTGTAGAAGTCTGTGGCAGGGCACTGTTTATGCTTGCCACTTTAAGGTCCTGGAGCTGGCAGCTGCCAGGTGCCTGATGAGGGCAGCCATTTTGAATCTGGGGCTGCCCATATAAACAGGGCAGTTTTGCTGCTGGAGGTCAGGTAACAACATTGCCTGGCTAGAGAGTTGCTAGTATCATCTGGTGGTAAGGGAGGAGCTCTAGGGGGGTGGTCAGGAGGCTTCTGGTCCTGGGTATGACCTAAAACTGCAACCTGCTGGGAGTGGGTGGCCTGGGGGGGGTCCTAGTAGTGTGGGAGCCCCCAGGAAATGCCAGGCCATTTACCACCCTAGGGAAAGGCAGGTCAGGGTGCCTTAACCCCTAGCCCTCACAACTGGGTGGGTTACCCCTTTTTACAGGGTCTGGAGGGTGGACCCCTGGAGAGAGAGATAAGGCCATAGATTCATGCCTGTCTGGACTTCCCCTGACTGGTTAATGCTGGGGCCAGGACCAGAAGGGTTGAAGGGCCAGGGGCCCACTGTGAAGAATGCCCAAGAGCTGGGGGCCTGGGGTTCTGACTGGCCTGGAGGTGGGCCAGGGCTAGTGAGCCAAAGGTCCTGGGGGGACCACACCCAAAGGGGAAGCAGTTCAGGGAGCTATGCTGCCTGGTATGAAGGTGGGTGAGACCACCTGAGGAGAAGAATCCAGGTGGGGTTCAATTAGGAGGATTCTGGGGCCCAGTGTGGGGGCTGGTGATTATGATAAGATCTAGATGCCATCAGTGAGGCTTGGGCTATGGTATAGGGGAAGAATAGAGTTGCAGATAGCATCCCCTGCATCAGGGCAGGAAATGGGAAGCCTCCTGCTTAATTACATCATTAACTAATTAATTCCAACAAGGCATGGTGGGTGAGAAGGTGGGCGGTTAGCCCAGAAACCGGTGGGTGGGCTACAGTGAGATGGGCCCGGAGCAGGCCCCCTGTTACAGAGTCTTTTGTCTCCCCTTCTGAACTCCACCCTGCTGGAGTATTACCAGGTAATGAGATCTGCAATATGACCTCCTGGCTTCTGTTTTTCCCTGAGTCTGGCTATTTTCCTTGCAATTGGCTCCTCCTATTGCTTTTGCTTTTTCCTCCTCCAGTAACAGGAGCCTTCTGGCTCCTTGTTATAGAGCCACTGATGAAGTTGGCACTGATCCCATCTGCCAGCTATTATGTCTTTTTGCACTGACAATTGATATAGACTAGAGTTAAAAGTGGAAGACCGGGTGGGGGGGGAACAAGCTTGTTCAGAGCTGTTAGCGATTCAGGTAGCATAGAACATTGGCACTGGCTGATGATTGTATTGTTTGTTTTGATGTTCCTTGTTGAAATTATTTTGGATGGATTTTTATTCTGATGTTCTTGTGACAAGGTATTGAGCAGAAATAACATATTTGTTGGAATCTGACAGGGAAATACCATGAGCGCTTCTGCTATGGCTTCAAACTTGCAACCTATGGGATCATTACACTCTGCCCTCTGGATGGACTGACTCTTCCCCTGAGGATGCTGAATCTGAACAGGTGCCAATAGTGTGGTCCTCAGGACTCCTTTTTAAGGTTTGCCTCTCAAGGCAGATTGTTCCAGAATGCCCCCTCAGTACTGGTCACTGGTGCTGGCTCTGAGGTCTCCAGCAACTCGGCTAACTGCTTTGGACATCTTCTAAAGATGTCCTTAAAGACTGCCTTTCTTCCTTCATGGCCTGCCTGTATTTCTTGGCATGTGCTTGTGCCATGGTCCTAACCCTCACTTACAGACTAAAATAATCAAAATAACAACCTTCTGTCTCTCTCTTAGTCTGACACTTCTGAGGCAGTTTAGGGGAGTCTGTTAAGGTCACTGCAAGATCTCATTTCTCAGGCCATTCTCCCTTATACCCAGGATGCCCTGCAAGTCTGCATCCCAATTCTGACACCACTGTGACAAGACTCCAAGTTCCTAAGGCTGTGAGGGTGCAACCTCCCCTTGACTGTCCCTGTAATTGATATCAGACCTCAAGTTTCAGGGGGGAAAAAAGGCCAACTTTTAATAATTAGGGGCAAAAACATTACAGTGGAAATGGGGAAGACGGAACATAAAACAAGTTTTAAAACGCACTAATTCCTAACATGTTTCGCTTTCAAACTTGACCAGTGCTTCCTTCTTAGTCCCCAGCTCATTCCAGTGGCAGGCAGAAATTATCACTGTGCTGGCTACAAAGGACCAACTCTTAGAATCATCATAAATTCTAGTTTATTGGATGAGATATGAAGTTACCAAGAAAATCATAAGTGCAAACTTGAGTTATGAGCAGTACTGGTCACCTTTAGCATGCATGAATGCACTCACTCAAAACCATGTAATTTAAACCCATGTAGTATAGTGTATAGTAGTTGCTGCTGTAGTTATTGTGAAAGCACTGGTGTCAATATGTCTACCTATCTGAGGCCCTGGAGTCTGCTGTAGATGGTCAGCTTCCTTCAAGGTGATGACTTCTCCAGAAGAGGGTTGCCTGCTTGTCCTTCTGTCTAGGTAGGTTCTGGTGCTGGATGAGAGGGTACTATTGAGGGTCATGCTTCACTGCCTTTTATCCCTTTCTGGCACACTTGTGCGATTTCCCCAGCATCATCTTGGCTGCCCAATCTGGAGGTCGCTGTCCCATGTGGGTTTTGTCCCACATGGGTTTTGAGTAGTACATGACATCTGTTAGTCACAGAGGTTTCTACCTGCTGGTACCTGAAGTTCCGGAAGTCCACCCTTGGCTTATTGACTTAATAGCTGTATTGTCTTGGGTTACAGTAACAGTCAATCGGGTGGGTGTTGAGTTCTAGGAATCAGTTCCTTGGCTTGATTAGCTTAAAATGACTTGTAGAGTTGTTTGTTTGTTTGTTTGTTTTTTAATGGTAAGCTCCTCTGCTTAGGCTATTGTCAATTAACAGACAGAGGTACTTGATTTGTTATTCACACTGCATTCATTCAAGGGACCACCCATAATAGCAGATTTTATCACTTTACAACTACAATTTCAATGCAGTTTTTAACAATGGCCCAGGATGTAACTTCAGGGAGTACATTCCTTAAGGGTATAAAATTATACAAACTGCCATAGTAAAGACTAGATGGATGAAATATAAAAGTGCACTATGAGAAATATATATAAAGATGCAATGTGAGGTAGTAAGGATCAAAGGTAAGTGGGGACAGTAGGCGAGTTATTAGCACCAGGATATATTTACAGTTTTGAAGTGGATATTTTAGTTCTTTTGTCGTCTTTAGTAACACTGAGCTTAACTGATACGTAGATGTAGTTTCTAGGTTTCTCCTACAAAAAGCCACTTCAGCTTTCTGGCTTGCTTTCAGCCTTGCCACACCTATGCAATACATGTTCCAGGTCTCTGCCAATACTTAGAAGGAAAAACAAAATTGGGGGAGGTGCAGGCAATAAGGGGCTTCTGTTATATCCATGTCCAGAAGGAAAATGTACAAAGGGGACTTTCTGCTGCAACTCTCTCTCTCTCTCTCCAGCAAAAAGCTTGCTCATCCCCAGGGGTCTCAACTTCTTTGACTGCCCTCAGCAGGTTTCTTCTGCCCTACCTCTCCAGCTGCAGTCCCCAAGTGACAGACTCCCTCTGTTTCCATTCTCTGGGGCTTCACACCTGCAGGCTTCATGCTGGCAGGCACTCACCCACATGCATGCTCCTACACTCTCTGGCTCCCCTGCTTATCTCTTCCCCTGAGCTTCTAGAAGGAACCGGAGTTCTTAGAAAACGGTCAGTTCCAGAACCAGCCAGAGGGAGGAATGCAATGAACCAGGCCACAGCCAACCCCTCTGCAATCCAGCCGTTATCCCTTTCTCCACCAAAACAAAAACCCATCCAAACAACACTTTTAACCGGGAACATCAAAACAAACAATACAAACACATAATCATCACACACAGGTTTAACACAATACCTGGAGAAGTAGAAGTCTGATCAGAGTTCAGAGTATAACAAGTAGAGGTTTTTGACCAACTGCTCATATGTCTTCTTCACCTATTGTCACTTTTGGAATTGGAGTTCTTAGCAGAAATTTGAAGAGGTTAAACTAATAAGAAAGTTTCAGAAACTTTATAAGCTGAAACCTGGCCAGAAAGATAACAAGATACATGGAGAGGAAGCATACTGCCGATTTGAATATAATGTTGAGTATATTCTGTTACAGTAAGAGTCTTAATAACCAAATCTGCCTTTTTATTAAGTCAGTCTACTGTGTACAATTTACATGAAAAACTGAACTGCTAACTTTATAAACTGGACAACATGAAGTTTGACATTGAAATTTACTTGTCTCACTCAGACTTAATTGGGAGTATTTTATGTAGGTCTTCAGCTTATTTACTGCTGTTCTGTTTAGGATAAGAATGTTAGTAGGATTTTTTTTTTTAATACCTTAGTTTTTGGGGGGTGTTTTTTATTTATTTATTTATTTATTTACAATAAATTTAGAAGGTATTTCAGGGATAAATTTGGTGCCTAAACCAGGCTAGAATTCACCATTAGCTATAACTAATAATGGTAGTTATTCTCAGGAAAACAGTCATTCCAAAGGACAATATAACAGCATGATGAAGAATATATATATATAGCATATGGCTGAAGACAGTCTCCCTAGTAATGTGCACCAAAATCATATATCAGAGATCTTACAGTTTTATTATGAAGTTTTTATCAAAAACTCTGAAAACCAATAATCTGTAACCATCAAGCTCAGTGAGAGTCATGCAGTGATTCAGAGATGACAAAATAAACCCCTGGACAGAGCTTCACTAGTATAATTATTATTGGGGAAAGAAAAGGTAGAGGTTGCATCTTCAATAGTTTTCATTTCTGACTTGTATAGTGATGCATTGTTTGCTAATAAAAGAACAAAAGCTTAATATCATTGGTGCCTGAAATGCTTTGCTGATCCACAGACGTGTAAAACAATGAGAAGAGGACTGTTTTTTTTCAATCTTGCAATCAACAGTTCTATCTGTCTGTGGGCTTTTTCCTCCCTAAATACTTAAAGGAGTTGCACTATGAGTTAGTTTCTATCAAACAGGATTAACTTTTGTTCTAGATGGAACATTCTTGATTTTTCTGTGCCAAATAGTGTTGTGGTCTAGTGTGTCATGCATAACTGCTCACTACAACCCATCAAATTAATTTCATTTCTGACAAGAGCTGGAATTGAACTTTGTTCTCCTGAGAACGTGATGCTCATGTATTCATCCAATATGTTTCCTTCCAATTGAACTTGTATGTCATTACCACTGTTCTTTCTTTGCTTTCTTTCACTTTTTTTTTTTTCCTCAGAAGTTAGAAAAGATTGGCTTGTTTCCCATAGTTATGATAATTATCAAGGTCAAGGGGTACAGTTTTCCACACCGTTTCTTAGTTTACAGAACATATCAATCTCCAAGAAATATTGTTCAAATGTGTACAAGTATAGGAAATGGTGTACTAACATAAAAACACTTCACAAGTCCATCAGATGAAGATCAGGGCAAATGGATGAACAATGCACCTTGTGGTTATGTCTATGCATTCATTAATATGCTGTAGTTATGGCATATTAAGTTTAGTACTTGGTTATCCACGTACTAAGTTAATGTGTTGTAACTGGTGCTACTGTTCAATAGGGCTGGCGCGTGCACACAGGTTTTTACAGATGCTAACTGTGCAGTAGTGTTTTAGAATGGGTTTTGCCTGGCATACTGCTGTGCAGTTAGTGTCCTGTGAAGACACACCCACAGATCAACAAAGCACCTATATGGAAAACCTCAGTTTAGGATGGAATATTTATTGTTGCTACATAAAATGTCAAACCACTAATTCTACTTTATGGAAATATGGAGAATCAGTTGTTAGGGACAATAGTATATAGACTTTTCATGGAAAAAATGGGTGTATTCCACTTTATTAGATTACCAAGGCATATGGTTCTTTTTTCCTGTTAAGGTCAAATCATAATGTCTTGATTTATTCCTGCTTGAATAAGGAACAACTTCTTCGGGCAATATGCTTGTATGAGAAGGTCAAAGTGAAAACTGAATGTGAACTTTGGGATATGTACTCCTGTTCATTTACAACAAGAGTGTTATATTCATCAGGGCCACTTGGGAACTGCAGCCCCCAGTTCTTCAGCAAGTCCCACCCCCTGCTGGCCCCACCATACTTCCACTAGCCCATTCATAGCCAAGTAGGCTGGATAGAGTGGTCCTGTTTGCCAAATTGGTCCTCACACCATATGTTGACACTCCTACATACACGCACACTCATGCACATCCCCTTGTACTATTAATTCTTGTGGTACTATCATTAAACTTGCAATATCTGAGTGTTTTCTTACGTCTTGATTTATGGGAAGTGTATGACTAGGTCAAAATTTCAACTTTTCTTAAAGAAATCAAGTCTGCAGCACTTAAGGTTACAGAAAAAAAAATGAAGCTTGACAACATGACCTGGGCACAATGTGAAGGTTCACAAAACAAAACAAAACAAAACAACGCCCCCACCCCCCCGGCAAGTAAAAAGAATCCAAAATGTATTTTTTACAAACTTGAATGATTTTTAAAAGGGTCCAAGTTGAATTTTGGAACACTAAACAATACTATACATCTGCTTGTAACTGATGATTTAAAAATCTATTCTTCTTTGTTGAAATCACTTCATAACTCTTAAATCTTATCCTTCTACTCTCAGGTGGAAAAAAAAAAAATACAGTAACTTTTCAATGTAACGTGCATTGACTAAAGACACGCTGCCAGAGAATTGTTGCTTGAACTGCATTTAAAAGGATGGCATTGTAGGGTTGATCCTACAAGGCACTGACAGCCAAACACCATCATCCCTTTGATGTTAAATAGCATGGAAGATGCAGGATCATGCTCTGTGTGCGTGCACATACAGTTAAATTACTGCCTGGAAATCTGAGGCAAAAAACAGATGTTTAGGCAATAATGACTGAGGCCAAGAACATTTCCTGATGTTTAATGACTAGCTGAGTGTGTTAATACCTAAAGGCAAAGCCAAAAGGCATATAACCCTAGATGCTCATTAATGCTCTATAAAATGCAACGGCCAGGGATCATTAATGATATCAGAACCAGTTGAAGATCAACTTTTAAATTGTTTTTAATTATGCATCTCTTCCATGCTTCAAAAATTTTTTTTATGCATTTGGATTTAACTATACTAACAAAAATACCCATTGTGGGTGCTATGCATCCTAGCTGTCAATTAACAGACTGCACTCTTAAAAAGATAACAGAATAGCTATTACATCAGTTTCACATGTATATTAGTTACCTAATATAGCAAAAAGCTGATGTATATAGTTACTTCATATACTGAAAGCCACCCAAATAAGAGGAACACAATCACTTCTGCACTAACTGTTATGATGAACACAAATGTCTAATTTCCTTTACATTTGCAACTTGGTGTGAAATTGATTATAATATAGAAATTTAAAGAAATTATAATAACTCTGTAAAATATGGAAAATAATTTAATTAAAATATACTATTCATTGGAAAATAAAGTAACAATTTTGGAAACTACAGTGGCTAACAAGACTCAGAGAAGGAACAATGGCAGCTTTGTGGGTTCCTGATGTATTTACATACCTGAGAACAAACAAACATTTAACACAATTATTCCCTGACTCTTTGATATACATGAAGTTTCTTACATTAAAATTGCCCCTTACTAGATGAAAGTGGAGGAGAAGAGGCCAAAGAAGGCTTCCTCCATTTTGTACAATCTATAGATGCACCAGCCACAACCAAAGCTCTTGAACTTAGAGGAACAAGGGGATTACTTCCTCTCTACACATTCAGGGAGATCATCATTCAGATGCAAGGAGGCACTGAACTAGCAGACCTATTGCCATCCCATTCCAGCAAAGCAGGATTACAGAGGGAATAAACTGCATCTCATTAATGGTTAAAGTAGAGGACCACCTCTTTCTGTACATGGGGGACATATTTTCTCAATCACAAATCTTCTCCAAGTTCCCCCAGCATGAAATGGCTTTATATGGCTCTCAATGAAGGACTGTGCCAACATGACAGAGATGAGTCCTGTACAATTCCATACACTTTATATACATTGTGAATTTTAAACTAGCTTTTAGGGATGCAATTCAGATAGTTATATTACAAGCTATCTGTTTTATCTTCAGATACTTGCCTGAACACAAAAGCTTGAAATATCTTTTCAGAGGTTCACTGGAAGGAGTTAAAAATGTATTTTATATCTTCAGAGACTTGTGAGGCAACAATTTAGAATTGGATAAAAGAAGAAAATAAGGGCAGCATTGCAAACCATTGATCTTATCACAAGGGTCAGAAATGTTCTGGGTTTTTTTATTCTTCTCAGCTCATGGCACTTCGTGTGACTATATCCCAGATTTCATAGAAAAACATTTCTACTATTGAGAAGAGTTTGAAAATGTGGATTCCAATGGTTCAAAAGCCAGAAAACAAAAAATCACTCAAAATGTACTGTTTTCATCTTATCTTTTGACTTTGGGGATTGTAGGCTGACTGACTTGGGATTTGCAATTCTTTGTAGGAGATACAACTCACTGAAAGGGTAAACCTTGAAACAGTAAGTCTACTTACTGATGACTAGTTTCAAGACCCATGACAGTGAATAGCTGCAATACAGCTAAATCAGCTATATTATAGAAATTAATTTTCCTTCAGAACATGCCTTTTCTTTTCTCCCCTCTTATTTTAGGAATGCATTTTCCTAATCGGGGAATAATCTGTATGGTGGGTTTGTTTAGGACCAAAGAAAACTTGCCTATTAGTGGGGGAGACAATTTTAGAAATAGATTAAAGGGACTGTGGTCACAACAGATTTACACAGCACAAGTTCACAATATACTGAGATGACTGAGGGCCTTGTTACCTGCTGCACTTTAAGCTGCTTAAATGTTGATTGGTGTTAGTGCTAGCTCAAATTTGGAGCAGTCACATCTTAAGGCTAAAACAGCCTCTGACTGTCTCCTACCTGCACAGCTGTGACTTGCCACTTGAGGGCTGGCAAGCAGAGGCCTGACTAGGAACTACAGCTGTGAGTTGCCACTGCAGGAATGGCAAGTCAGGGCAAGCTTATATCTGTGCTGTAGGTGGGGGCTGTGAAAGATGGGTTGGGTGGGAACATGAATCTGGTAGACAAAGAGTTAATGAGATGGGGTGGGTAATGAAATGGGAGGTGGAAAGGAAATGGGGGTGAGGGAAAGGTGGTGAAATGAATGAAGTCAGCCACTGAAGGATAAAATAAAGACAAGTAAAAAAAATAAAAGAAATAAAGATGAAATAAATTAAAGAGCCCATCTTTTAATAATTTGTGATTGGGGTGTGAGGGGTGCTGGTCATGCTTTCTGGGGTGGCTGAGATGTGGGAGCAGTGAAAGAAGATCCTAATAGGTGTACTACTGCCTCTGCCCTGGGAAGGAAGCTCCAGATCACAGGGACCCAATTAACTCTTCTATCTTGTGCTTTCCCTCCTGCCCCCACCCCATGAATTCTGGACCTTCCTGTGCCCTGTGATCTGGCTAGCTGGCATGTATTATGCAAGCTGTTTGCATGGTGTTGCACCCCTGGAGGTGGGAAGGTCACAATCTCAGGGGTGGGAGAGGGAATTGGCTTGGTGGCCAAGCTGCTCCCTTAGCATTAGCAGTAAAATGGAAAGTTTGTCCACATAGAACAAGAGGGTGGGGAAGGGGATACTGCATCCTGGGATGCTGGAGGACTGCAATATGGGTGGCTCATTTGTGGGGAGTAGCCACACATTAATGGAACATGCACTGGGTAATAAAGAAAGATCAGAGATAAATCTGCCCAGGGTGGCATAACTTTAAGCTGCCTAAAGTGTGCTTAAAACTAGTTTAACATGTTAATGTGTTACAATGCAGGAGTTAAGAGCTCCAAGACTGCCTAAAATCCATGTGTAACAAGGCCCTGAATGGCAATTTGTTCTGAATACTCTCTTGTTATTATCATATCCTTGTATTGACTCTCGTTATAGGTAGATAGGACTAGTATGTTAACTTACTCTAAGGAACATATTTTCCTAATGGCATGAAACACAAAATCTAGGAGACAAAAAATATGAAAAAAAGGAAGAGTCTGCATAGCTGTAGTTGAAAGGGAGATGGAATTGAAACCTGCCAAAATTAATTTTTGGGCCTTGAGCCTCAATACTATTCCGTAAGAGGAAAGACTCTAAATGATTAATTAAAATATTAAAATAAGTATAAAAAACTCTCAAACAAACTTTAGACTTGGTTCTTTTCCCTCTGCACATTTCAATTCAGTTGTTTATTTGAAGCAAACATTTTGTCCTGCTCCTTTTCCCACATTGGCTCTGAAGAGGCAGTACAGCTCTGGGAGATAGAAGTGGACTTTATTCTGACTCTCACACTCTTAACAGTTTTGTTAAGCAAGTTCATATTGCAAAGCCAAAGCCATGAAACCCTGTTAGCCTGCAATGCAAATTCACAGGTTTAACCAAGGACAGGATTTGGCAGGCAAAACCTTTATTTACTGGCTTTGCTTCAGGAGCTGGAAAGAACCCAACTTGACTTCTTGATCCCTGAGTGAGCTTTCAGAAGTTGTTAACTAAAAAAAAATAATAATCTTTTTATAATTGTAAATTAAACTAATTTTACCCTGGAGTTACTTAGACAGTACACATGGAACCCTATGATGCCATTGTCTTTTTTAAACACAGAATTACTTGCCAGACTTGAAATCCACCTTTTTAGAAGTAAAGTGTTTCTGTTAAGGGCAGCTCTTCAGTCAGGGAATCCTCAAGAGAAGAAATAAAACTCTTTCCAAATCACTCACAGCTGCCCCTATGCATAGCTAGTCAAACAAGAAAGAATGGGTGCCAGCTCCTCTTGCACCTCTACATGTGTCTTTCTTGTATACCACAGCCAGAGTCTGCCAGTTAGAATAGAACTAGAGCTGATGGGATCTTAAAGGGAAGGATGCATCCAGTTCCACTTTCAAGGAATAAGCAAGCTGCAAATCTGTATTAATGAAATTGTAGAACCTTGCAAAAAGAATGGTTCTTTAAATCAAATCAGTATTTTATGCCAGATTAAATTCTAACGGATTTTTATATCCTTCCTCTCCAACAACAAAACTTTTCTTCACTCCTACACCAAGGCCATGGTATGACTCATGGGACTCAGAGGGCTTTACTAAGATCCTAATGAATGATGGAGGGCAGTTATGAATCAGTTCATATGTGATTTAGGGAAAGTCAATTTTTTTTTTTTTTAAATCAGGTCTTTTCCTTTAGGAAAACTGCTATTTAAAATGTTAGCCTTTGCAGCCTTTTACAAACAGAAAAGGCACTGAACAAAATTTTTCTTGCAGAGCATTTTCCTGAGGAAAAAAAAATCAAGGCCTATCATAATTCTTGTAATTATGTTAGGTATTGTGTAAACTAAAAGATAAAAATGGAATATACAAGTGTCATGTTTCAACACAACCCACACCTCATACACTTTTTGAGAAGAGAGTTTTATTTACATATCAGCCCCTTTTTATTTTTAAAGCAGTGCCTCCCTACTTTCTGCCTTGGAACCGCCATTTTGGAAGAAAATTTGAATCAGCATAATTTTTCATTTGGAAACTTTGTTTTATTTTTTTTTTTTACTTCATTTGTTATACATTGTAAAGCTAAAGTCAGGAGGCTTGGTAAAATAACATGTTTCGATGATCCCAAAAAATAATTGTTTCCTTAATATTTCTTTGGAGAATTTTGACTTTTCAAAATTTCCAATTTTCATTTTGATTCACAATGTCTTCAAAAGTCAAAGTCTTGAAAACCTTTGTGAAATGGAAATTCCATACTCTTCACAGCCCTATGATTTTGCTTTTGTTGGAATGTCCCATGTGACTGGGGGCCATCTCAGAGACCTTTCAAACACTGGCCTGCCCACCTGACTCACCTGCCATGCTTTTGATGTAATTAATAAGTTGTTTCTAAGGCAGAAGGATGCCCATTTCAATGCCCAATGCTAAGGGCATTATACATGGCTCTTACCTACCCTTATACCATGTCCCATGCCTTGCAGAAGGCATCCAATTACTCCTAATTCTCCCGGTCCCATTGTTGAACCGCACTAGGCCACTGGCCCAAACTTGGCCTCAGGCATCCAGATTCTTATCTTATCCACATGCCTCCAGATTGGGGCCTCAACTCATGCCAAACTACCATTACCAGGCTATGTGCCCCTCACACAGTCTTTATTCTACATGCCTCTATGCAATCTATGCACAGCCCTCTAGGTCCCCATATGGACCCTGCTCTATGTGATCTACTAATTAGGTGTTCCATCACATGTTCCCCTAATGGGACCACTACACTGCCTCTTCAGTGAGTCTTCTGGGCCTTATGCCCCTTGGGCCTCAGGAGTCTGTCAACCTACCTGGGCTGCCAACAGCCTACTCAGGCCTCAGGTGTCTATCAACATGCCTGGACCCTGCCCGTCCTTGCTATGTTGTTACCCACGAGGTTGTGGGGGCTGAAGCTATAACGTACCCCATACTCATATTTCACTATGGAGGCACCTGGTGTGGCATTTCCTGGGGACCACCCCACCACAGGCAACCCCACCACACTATCCTACCTTAGCAGAGTATAGTTTCAGCTCATACCCCAGGACCAGGAACCTCCTCCATCCACATAGTTCCTACCCTTGACCTCCAGGTGTTATGGGAGAAGCCTCATCAGCTGGATAATGTTGATTCACTAGCTCCATAGATGTAACTGCCAGCTCACCCCTGAGGGCCTGGGCTTATATTGAGGTTTCTCAACCACATCCTCCAATCCAGGAGCCATCCCTGGGTCATGTGCCTGCCTCATTAAGCTGCACCACACCTGCTGGCTGCTTCCCAGCCTGTTCAAGCCTCTTAAAGTGGCAGGCACCAATGATGTCCTGCTGCACCCCAGTACAGCAATCAAAAACATATTCCTCTCTGATTACAAACTAGTCACCTGAAGGGTGGTTACAAATAGGATGGAGCTAAACTGTTCTCATTGGTGGTAGATAACAGAACAAAGAGCAATGATCTCAAGTTGTAGCAAGGGAAATTTAGGTTAGATATTAGGAAAAACTTTCTCACTAGCAGGGTAGTAAAGTACTGGAACAGGCTACGCAGAGAGGTTGTGTAATCTCCATCCTTAAAGGTTTTTAAGACCCAGGTAGACACAGCCTAGACTGGGGTGATATAGCTGGGGATAGCCTTGCTTTAAACAGGGGATTAAACTAGATGATCTCCTGAGGTCCCTTCCAACCCTAACTTTCTATGACTCTAAAAGCTGAAATGCTATTGAGTGGAAAAGGGATAAGTTAAGACACTATGAAAGACGCAGGACACAAGGGATGGATTTAGATGATGTGGGTGTGTCTACACATGCCAATTTAAGGCACTTCAGCCATTTGTAAAGCACATTAAAGGGACAGGTCTACATATGCGTGTCCTTAATGTGCCTTAAAATGGCAATTTTAGGCCAATCTTGCCTATTTATGCAGGCATCAAATTTAGGTGTGAATTTAGGTGTGAATAGTTAAGGCATGTCAACACCTTAAGGAATCTTAACACTGTGTATATTGACTGAGTGGGCCAGACCTGAGCCTGTGGGACCCTGCACTGCTGCCAGTCACTGACAAAAAGAAGAAGAAGCAGGAGGTGCTAGTCTACAAGGTGCAGATGCTGGAGCTGGAGCAGTGGTTCCGGCAGCAGTGGTTTCTGTCTGTGTGCTGACCAATGACTGCATGTGGGGGCACAAAAAAACTGAAATAGCCCAAGCTCTGGCATGCACATGGGCAGGCCAGGGAGCAGCTGCAAGTGCTCCCTTCATTGTGTGGTGAGCAGAGGAACTGTGCCATGCTGCACCAGAAGAGACAGAGACAGAGGCAGAGGCAGGGATGGAGGCAAGCATTGTGCCCCCATGCATGGTTGTTGGTCAACACACCAACAGGTATCTCTTATGCTGGAACTGCTGCTCCAGCTCTGGTGTCTGTGCCTTGGAGAACAGCACTCACTACTTCTTCTTGGTGGTGCCTGGCAGCAGCGCAGGGCCCTGCAGGCTCAGCTTCAGTCCACTCTTGATTCATGCTGGGGAGGCAGGAAGGTGGGTAGAGGGTTAGAGCTGGGGTTAGGGATGAGATTATCACATCCAGGGGGACTGGAGGCCCCCATTCCCTCAACCAGTGCTGGGCTGCACTGCCTGACTATGTTGCTGTGGGCTTTGGGGGGCTGTGTAGGTGCTGCCTAGCGCAGGCTGCAAATGTGTTCATTCAGGTTCCTTAAGGCATGCAAGTTTAGGTGCAGGTAAATTCACATTTAGATGTGCCCTGTATACTGAACTCTACAGAAATATCAAGGTTACACAAAATGCATATCCTTCTTCCAAGTACAGTTCTCTGGTGGCTGAAATCTACATGGTTAGAACTAACTTAACTCTCTCTACTCCCAAGAATAGGACTCCAATTATTGAACTCTCATGTTGGTTGAAGGTCCTTCATATTCTTGTTAACAGTTTCTGCTTCCACTTGCTTATAGGGCCTTGGCCTTCATTGTAGCATGAGAGTAGAAAGCTTATATATTTCCAGTTGCTTCATGTTTTACATGTTTAGTCATCTGTGCCTGCACTTGGGTAAAAAAGAGAGGAAAGGACCATACAAACATACAATTTGACAGGAAAATCAGGTGTACTGTTTCAGAGAGAGAAGTAAGGTTAGAAGGGACCTCAAGAGACAATCAAGTCCAGCTAGGGATTGAACCTATGACCTTGGTGTTATTAGCACCATATACGTCGCATGTTTCTATTACAATGCAAGTGATAGATAGGTCTTCGCCATCTTCTGTTGCTTAGTACCATTTTCAGAGGCCTTTCCCAACTTAAAATTTTGGTGCCGCATTAACTCCACACTAATGGGAACAACTGTATATGAGAAACTAAATAAACCCCTGTCCCAGGAAAATAAAAACAGAGGTGCTGGAGCAGCCTTCCACAGTGGGACCCAAGGCAGGGGCAACCCACCCAAAGAAAGAAAGAAATAGCCCTGAGAACAGGGCGTACTTACTTCCTGCAGGGAAGGTAGAGCCATGCCGAGAAGGGCCGCTGGCATGGTTCATCAGCCACTTTTATTGCCAGCTGGCAATGGTGCCAGCAGATGACGTCACAAAGACCCGCCACCCCACGGATTCAAAAGCTGGCGGCGAACGGATGGTGGGAGAAATGGCAGGGATGTCGGAGGGTGAAGTTGCTCTCTGGCCGACATTCCAGGAAGACCCACAGCTCTGGTAGGGGTGGCACAGAGATCCTCTGAAAGGGTCTCACCCACACTGGGGAGAAGGGATGATGTCAAGGGATCAAAGAGGATCATGGATGTTGGACCCGTGAGTGGGCGGCAGAAACCCACACCCAGATTCTTGCATTATTTTCTTTTTTTTCCCATCCCACTTTGATTTTGGAAGGACCCAGAGTCGTCACTAAAAGAAGACCCTCCATTGGTCCAGGGTCACAAAGGAAGATCTGGGCAGAATTGATAGGAGCTTCGGAGGAAGGTCAGGCACTAAGGTGGGGACAATCATATGCCTTTCTGACATCCAAGACAGGTCACTCAGGGAACAGGCCAATGAGCCACCATCCAACAATCCAGAGGGCTGGTGCATGGCTGGGGTGTAGGGGAGGTGGAGCCCCAAGAACGTCTCTGGCGGGTAATACCTGGAATGGCAGGAAGCCCTGGCACGGAGCCCCACCACTGAAAAGGAGAAGACCAAGTTATGGCAGGTGTGTGTCAGGGCTTCCCTCAGGGTGAAGCATGACCTAATACCTCAGTTTCAGGAACATACCCCTCGTCCGGAGTCAAGTGAACACTCGAAGGCCGCTTGAGAGCACCTATACGAGGCCAGATGGAGGCAAAGTGGTGCATTGGCCGGAAGCCTACAAGGGGACCCATGGGAAGCTGACAACCTTGTGATGCAGCCAGCAGCAATGACCCCTCCTGATCTCCTGGGCCAGAACCTACAGGACCTTACCCAAATAATAAATGCCCAGCAGCAGATGATAGACAGACAACAATATTGGCTGTGGCATAGTTTAACTGCTTTTAAGATACCCAAAATGACCTGTGATGATGACCTGGGAGGCATACATTGAAGCATTCGAGTGTCATGCCCTTATGACAGGGCTAGAAAGGGGCCAGTCAATTGGAGACCCTTGTAGTTGGCAGAGCACAGGTGGCATACAGGGCTTTGGCCTGGGACGAAGCTAGGGAATATGAACAAGTTAAGGCTGCTATTCTATACCGAGTGGTGATCAATCTGGAGTATTACAGAAAGGAGTTTCAGGCCAAGAAGGCCCCTGATGAGAGACGACCTCGGTCCTAATGGAATTATTACAAGACCTCCTAAACAAATGGGTGAGCCCGGCCAAGTACAGTTGAGATACACTGGCTGACCATATACTTCTGGAACAATTCCAGAATGACTTAGACGAATGCACTCAGAGGTGGGTTTGGCAGCACACACTGAACAATTGCAATGAGGCTTTAAGGCTGGCAGAGGCCTTTGCAGCGTCCAAGGTAGCATTTAGTCAAGAGAAGCCAACACAGAGCCCTGGGAATGCTCAACCTCATGAGACCGAGAGGAAACGGACCCCTCTTAGGAGTGGACCAAGAGAAGTGGTCTGCTTCTGGTGCAGGAAGACAGGACATCTCTCGTGAGAGTGTCCAAATGGCCCCACGGAATGATGGAGTGTCCAAATGGCCCCCTGATAATGCTCTGAAAGGAAGTGTGGAGAGACAGAGAGAAACAGATGGGGGTGAACCTATAGACTGTAGTTATGTTGCCGGGGGAGACGGTGCTGTGTGGAGTCACCCCGTGGTGAGGGCACAGATAGGAAACCGCTCTGTTCAAGCCACTTTGGACTCGGGGTGTGCCCAGTTGCTGGTCCGGGCTGACCTCATCCCCACTCGGTGGGGTGGCTGGGCAACACCAGTGAGGATGGCTTCCCTCCATGGTGAGGCTGAAAGGATTGAACATTGATGGGTTCACCTCTGAGTTATGGAGCACCAAGGTGAGCTATTAGTAGGGGTCGCCCCACGTCTGGCATGTGAGATGCTGCTGGGGCATGACTGGCCTCTGATTTATGATGTCCTAGAGAGAGTGCAGGATGCCGAGGTCAAGCGGTGGCAACTCAAAGGATGTGAGGGATGGCTCGGGGAGCTCAAAGGTGGGAGAGAGACAGAAGGGAGCACAGAGGAGACAGACTTGCATGAAATATGAGTGGAGCCCAGTTCAGAGAAGCACAAGAGGAGGATGAAGAACTCTGGGCAATCAAGGGCCCACTCCTCGAAACCAGGGTTGATCAACCAGAGATGAGCCTCAGGACACCGTGGTATGAGGTAAGAGACCAGCTACTGTATTGGGTCCAGAGGGGGAGGCAGAGGGTTCAAGAAAAAGCCCAATTGGTAGTACCCGCCTGGCTTCATCAGGCGGTATGGCAGCTGGTCCATGCAAACCCTATGGGAGGGCATCTAGTCTGAGACAAAACCTCAGCCTGAGTGGCCCAATGGTTTTTCTGGCCAGGACTGGGAGAAGATATTGCCCGCCGGGGTGCGGCATGACCAGAATGCCAGCAGACATGAGAAGATTGCCCTGCCCGGGCACCATTCCAACCATTACCTGTCATTAATGTGCCTTTCTCCTGGATAGTGATGGATGTGATGGGACCCTTACCCTAGAGTAGTGTGGAGCACCAATATGTATGTGCTAACATTTATTGACTACACTATTCGGTATCCAGAGGCAGTACCACTCAGGGTGGCAACAGTCCCACGAATTGCTGAAGAATTGATAATGTGGATCACGTGAGTAGGGATACCCAAGGGTATTTTGACCAACCAGGGATGAATTTTTTTGTTGGGAGTACTGCAAGTCATCTGCTGAGCACAGCAAATAAATCACCTATGAACCTCGGTATACCGTCTCCAAACCAACGGCCTCATCAAGCGCCTCAATGGTACACTGAAGCGAATGTTGGAATGATGCACCCAAGGTGACCCCCAGAAGTGGGACTTGCTGCTCCCTTTGATCATATTTGCAATCTGAGATACTCCACAAGACTCCTTAAGACTCCACAAGACTCCTTACTCACCATTTGAACTCATCCTGGGCCACTGACCTCGCGGTCTGTTGGAGACACTGAGGGAGGACTGGGAGTGGAATGCAGGAATAGCGAGAACCCCAGGTACTTACCAACAGGAGTTCCAACAACGCATCCAGGTGGTGCAGGACTTGGCCAGAACCAATTTCCAAGAGGCACAACAGTGCCAGAAGACCAGGTACAATGACCTGGCAAAGGAAAGGGAATTCAGGATGGGATAGAGGGTCCTAGTACTCCTACCCACATCCACAAGTAAGGTTTTGATGCAGTGGCAAGGCACTTTCAAAGTAATCTTCAGGCTTGGGCCAGTAGATTACGAGGTCCATAGGCCAGGGCACAGGCAGGAAAGGCAGATTTACCATGTCCACCTGCTGAGAGACTGGCTTGAGCCTGAAGGGTGGACTACATTTTCAGAAAATGAGACGGTGGATTTAGGACTACAGGGATTGGCAAGAGAAGGACCCACAGCCCACTCAGAGGACCACATCCAGATAAGCGAAGAGCTTTCAGCCCCTCAGAAAGCCGAGATGAAGGCAGTGGTGCAAAGCTTCAGGGACATCTTCTGAGAAGACCCTGGTTGGGCCCAGGAGGTTTACCACACGATACACATGCCACCAGGGAAAATAATATGTGAGAGATGGTGACCTGTGCCACATCAGCTCCTTGGGGATGTCCGGGAGGAGATTGGGAGAATGTTAGAGCAAGGGTTAATACAATCATCGAGAAGCCCTTGGTGGAGCCCCCTGGTCCCTGTCTACAAACCAGATGGGTCTCTTTGCCTGTGCATGGACTACCGGTGCCTCAATGAGATAGCCATCTTTGACGCCTTCCCAATGCCCCACGTAGCTGAACTAGTGGAGCATATCGGGAATGCACACTTCATAACAATGCTCAATTTAGCTAAAGGGTATTGGGAAATACCCGTGGCCAGAAGAGACCGAGCAAAAATGGCTTTTGGGACCCCATGGGGCCTGTACAAGTTAGTGCGAGTGTTGTTCAGACTCCACACAGCCGCTGCAACATTTCAACACTTAATGAACTGTATCCTGGCCCCTCAGGCTGAGTACACCATGGCCTATATTGACGATATCATCATCTTCACCCGGACCTGGGACAAACATTGGAGAGCATTAGAAGCTCTCCAGATCTATGTGAAGCTGGAATGACAGTAAACCCATTAAAATGTGCTCTGGCCCAAAGACACACAAAGTACTTGGGCTTCCTAGTAGGGTGAGGTACCATTAAACCACTAGTGGATAAAGTGGAAACTATCCGCAGCTTCACAATGCCCCAGAACAACAGACAGATGTGATCCTTCCTGGGGTTGACTAGTTATTATCAACTTGTGCCCTGGTTCTCAGAATTGGCAGCACCACTCACCAAAGCCCTGAAGGGGTGAAATACGGGAACCATAAATTGGACCCCAGAAATGAGGCATAATTTTGAAGTTCTAAAGAAGGCATTATGTGAAAATGTAGTCATACGCTCGCCCAACTTTCATAAACCTTTCATCTTGCAGACGGACACCTTGGAAACAGCAATAGGGGCTGTCCTGACCCAAGAAGATAGGGGGATTGAGAGACCGGTGGCATATATGAGCTGTAAGTTACTCCCTGTGGAGACATGGTACACAACAATAGAGAGGGCATGCCCAGCAATCCGGTGGGCCATAGAACATTTCCGTTACTACCTAGTGGGGAGGGAATTCAAGCTTATAACAGATCACACACCTCTACAGTGACTGAGCAGGGCCAAAATTGATAATGTATGAATAACAAGGTGGGCCGTGGCCCTGCATCCATTTAAATTCCAAATAATACATCGCCCCAGAAAAAGTAATATGGTGGCAGATTTTTTATCCAGGTGCCAGCCCACAGATAAACCTCTGAACATAGCAAACTGGATGATGACAGGACAAGGGACGAAAGGTAGGAAGCTGAGCCAAAGACTCAGAGCATCCCAAGGCATCTTGAGGGGTGGGTTGTGTCCCAGGGAAATAAAAACGGAGGCGCTGGAGCAGCCTTCCACGGTGGGACCCGAGGCAGGGGCAACCTGCCCAAGGAAACAAAGAAAGAGCCCTGAGAAGAGGGTGCACTTACTTCCTGCAGGGAAGGGAGAGCCACGCCAAGAAGGACTCTGGTACAGTTCATCAGACGCTTTTATTGCCAGCTGGCGGCAGTGCCGGTAGATGATGTCATAAAGACCTGCTGCCCGGCGGATTCAAAAGCTGGCAGTGAAGGGATGGTGGGAGAGACAGCAGGGACATTGGAGGGTGAAGTTGCACTCTCGCTGACATCCCAGGAAGACCTACAGTCCTAACAGAGGTGGCACAGAGACCCTCTGAAAGGGTCTCACCCACACTGGGGAGAAGGGACGACATCAAGGGATTGAAGAGGATCACGGATGTCAGACCTGTGAGTGGGGTGGGCAGAAACCCACACCCAGATTCTTTTATTATTTTCTTTTTTTTTTCCATCCCACTTTCATTTTGGAACAACCCGGAGTCATGGCTAAAGGAAGACCCTCTACGTGTCCAGGGTCACAAAGGAAGATCTGGGCAGAATTGAAAGGAGCTTCGGAGGAAGGTTGTGCACTAAGGCAGGAACAATCATATGCCTCTCAGCCCTCCGAGATAGGTGAGTTGGGGAACAGACTGACAACCCACCAGCCAATGATCCGGAGGGCTGGTGCATGGCTGGGGTGTAGGGGAGATGGAGTCCCAAGAAAATCTCCGGCAGGTAGTACCTGGAATGGCAGGAAACCCTGGGAGGGAGCCCCATCACTGAAAATGAGAAGACCGAGTCGTGGCAGGTGAGTGTCAGGGCTTCCCTCAGGGTGGATCGCGACCTAATACCTCAGTTTTGGGGACATACCCCTTGGTTGGAGTTGAGTGAATGCTTGAAGGCCATTCGGGAGTGCCTATACGAGGCCAGATGGAGGCAACTCCCTCTCAATTTCACCTGCAGCACTGAACCTTATTTGTGTGATAACAGCAGTACATAGATACTAGGGCTATGTGAAACAGCACTGCTCCATTTCGCCCAGCATTTAAACATTTTGGTGGAACAACATTCTGTTTTGAATTTTGTTTTGATTTGAAATGGCTGTTCCATTCTGTTCCATCAAAACAGTTTCACCATTTTGAGCCTGTTTCAACATTTTGCCCATAGAATATAAGGGGGAAAGTCAAAACAGGCTATAACTGTCATTTCTGGCCTCATTTTGATGAAACTTGTAAGAATGGTAGCTACTTCTGAGGGCATGAAGCCTTCCATGTTTCAAGGAGATAGGTGCAGGTGGTTTGTGGAAACTGAACCCTAAAGTCTTGAAAACAAAACTCCTGTCACTTGTATGTGTTAAGCCACAGCTGGTTCAAAACTGCAGGCCTGCTAGTCACTGCTGAGTCCAGAAAGCCTGCCAGCTCTCAATGAGATAGGTGCAGGGAGTTCAGGGAAATTGCACCCCAAAGTCTTGAAAGCAAAACTCCTGTCACTTGTATATGTTAAGCTCCACCCAGGTCAAAAGTGCTAGCCACTGCTCAGGCCACAAAGCCTGCCAAGTTTCAAGGAGATAGGTGCAGGGGATTCGGGGAAACTGCACCTCAAGCTGCAAACAAGCAAAACTTGTGACATGGGTGACATTGTGTGTGTTAAGACACAGCAGGGTGAAAGCTGCAGGCCTGCCAGGCCCTGCTGTGGCCACGAAGTTTTCCAACTGTCAAGGAGAAAGGTGCAGGAGGACTCTGGAGTCTGGGGCCTTGCACCTTTGGCCGCAGTCAGGCAAAACTTGTGACATGGGTGGGTGAAGGCAGGCAAAACTCTGCACTTTTACCTGCACTGCTACATTGCCTTTTCCCCCACTTCTCCAACCCAGCCTGTCCCTCACCCCTTGACACCTCCATTTCCATTTTCACTGAGTAGATTTCTTGCCTGCATTCCATGCCAGGCAAACCTCTGGCTTCTATACTATTCTTTCCATCCAGGACCAGGAGACACACCAACTGCAGGTACTTCCTCAACCTGACAAAGGGTTTTTCAATGTAAAAGCTGGCATCCCAGGCAGCTAAGCTGAGCTTACTGGGAGTCTCATAACTGCACTGCAACCAGCAAGTGTCAGGCCTGTCAAAGACATGACAGGTCTGGGCTTTCCTCAGCCAGGACTGTGTGTGCATGCCTTAGTTGGAGGTTATGGTGCTTCCTACCTGCTTTTCACCAGGGGATCATTGGTCCTGGTATTTATGGGGCTTCCATGCTGCCAGAAGTCCCACCAGGCCTCCCTACCCTGGCAGGGTGCAGTTTTAGTGGTCATGCCCAGGACCTGGGCCCTCCTTCTTCCCCATAACCCCAGCCCATACGTCCAAGTTCATCCTAGCAGGGGACATGTTCTTCCCCTGCTGGCTGGTGATGCAGTGGTGCCTCCTCCAGCTGAGAGTGGGACATTACCTGGTTTTTAAAATAATGAAAAAAGGAAATAGGTGTGGATGGAGTGAGGAGGGTGGCATTCAGTCCATGTGCACCTCGAGCTTGGGGAACCCCTGCACTGGGAGGTTCACCTTCAGGAACACTAGCTACTCTACCAAACCAGCATCCAAGCAGGTGCAGTGGGGTGTCACTACATCCCCAGTGATGCTGAACACCTTCTTGCTCTGAACACTGGTCAGTGGATAGGACAAGTGTTCCTGGGCACCTGGCTGTGGCTTGCTCAGTAGGCCAAGGGGTCACACAGCAGTGGCTCCACATCCTCGGCAAGATAGGCAGCCACCAAAGCATGAGCACTACCTACCTTATGCTGGGGTCTGGTGGCTCTGGACCCCACCATAGAAGCCATGCCCTTAGCCCATATTGGTAGCACCTCTGGTGGAGGACAAGAATGGCTTGTGGATGGTGTGCTAGCATGACACAGTGGATCCCGCTGTTGCGCATCCCCCTGCCTCTGCCATTCCTCCTCCCTGACTTTCTTTACCAGTGCCTCCATCCACTGATTCAGCATTTGGCTGCCGCATATGGTGCCCTTCACCCTTGGGTCACACATGGCAGCCAGCACATGGACTCTACTGGACTGCAAAGGATGAAGCCATTTGCTGATGCCCTCCTTCAGCCACCTCACCAGTGTCTGCATGTCTCATGACAATGGTCTGCTCAAGCCAGGAACGTTGATCCCCTGGAAGATCTCCATTTGGCTCTGAAGTTCCCTCTATGGGTATCACCTGGCTAAGGAGGGCATCAGCAGCGCTGAGGCTCTTGCTGGACTTGAGGAAGGGCTTGAGGACCACCAAGATCTGGGAGATGGTATCCCACTCAGCTCTGTTAAGTGGGCCACTGATCCCGATCTCCCCAAACAAGGCCATCTCATGGATGACCTTCTGTTGCTCCACCAGCCTCTCAAACATCAGGTATGTGGAGTTCCACCGAGTCTCCACATCCTGCATAATTTTGTGCTGCAGGATGCTCAGCTCTTTTTGTTTATCCTGCAGCATCTTGCCCCCTTTGATGCTTCAGTGGAAGTAGCCTGCCACCTTCCTGCATTTTGAAGTTAGCTTGCTGGTAGCAGCAGCACCCTCACTGGTAGCCCTGTCCCTCTCCAAGACATCACTGACAACAAGGTGAAACTTGTGTGCAACACAGCAGATGCCAACAAACTTGGCATCACAGACCACCTTGACCATATTGGCTCCATTGTCAGTGACCACAAACCCGTGAGTGAGCTTGCCCCACCTTGTAACCCAGCTCTGCACCAAGTGGTTCATGGTCCCCATCATCTCTGTTGCTGTGTGGGAGTCATCTGTCACCTTGGCTTGAAGGAAAGCCCACTGATGACCTAACTGGTCACACCAGTGCCTTATGAGAGAGAGGTAGGCATGATCTCCACCCCAGCTGCTCCAGATGTCTGAGGTGAAGTGTAAGGCCACCTGTGGAACTGCCTTGCGCAGCTTCTTCCTCAAGTACTCTGTGCATGCTTCATACAGGGATGGCACCACTGCTCTACTGAAGGTGGTGTGTGCGGACACTTGGTATAATGGGACAACGAGCGCCATGAGCCGCCTGAACCCTGGCTGTTCCACTAGGGAGAATGGCTGGTCATCAACATCAAGCATCTCCCCAGTGCTCTGGGCAAGCTTGCTCACCTTTGGAACGCACCCCACTTTCTGTCTGCCTTTCTCCCACTGTTCCAGAGTGGCCTCCCTCTGCTTTGGGGGGACGGGGGCTTTGGAGCAAGTGGGGGACTTCCTTTGGGCACCCTCCTGCTGGTGCCAGGCTGAGGAGGAGCAAGGGAAAGGGGGTGGTGTCTGCAGATATGCATCAGCATTCCTATGGTGCTCATATGTTTAGTTACCTTGCCTCAGCTGGTTTTGGCTCGGCAGTGCAGGCAGATAATGTACATGGGATCATCTGCTAGTTCAAAATGATTCCAGACCACACTACCTGCTCACGTCTGGGGTGCGGGTGCATCTGTGGATGCTGCTTCACTCTCTCCCTCCTCAGCAGGCAGAGGCACAACAAGAGGAGGAGTGGACTCAGCTGAGATGCTTGCCTCCACCTGTACATCAACCTCCTCTGCAGTTCCTTCTTGGGAAGGAGACCTGGCTCAAAGGGAAACTTGAGAGGTGTTAAGTGCTAACTCAGGTGATTCCCCCTCCTTCCCCAGAATTTCCCTTGCTAGGGCACTGAGATCCAGATCCAGCACCAGCTCTTCTTATGGCACTGGAAGGCTCAGCATGGAAAGTGAAATGGGGATGGAGTAGGCTGCTGTGCTGCTGCTGGTGCTGCTGGTTGTGGTTGTTGTCATGGTGGGGGGTGGGGGGGATTATGGCTGCTGCACATGGAGGGGATGCAGTCCTGGGCACAGGCAGTGGCAGTGGCACTGCTGCCATCTCCTTGCTGCTTGTAGTAGCCTCATCTCTTTTAGCTGGAGGAAAGAGGCTGTCTCAGTTTGGTGGTGGTGGTGAGGAACTTACAGGTCTTCCTCCTCTGCCCCTCCCTGAAGGCTGTGCAGTGTGGCTACCTGCCTTTCCATCACGCTTCATGGTGTGTTTCATGTTTTCCTTTTCTACAAATATATAAATGTATTTGCGTTCCTATATCAATTTAAAAATGTAGGTGTGGTGCAGTGAATAAATGTATACAAACAACTAGAAATATATCTGTCTCCATATATAAATTAAAAAATGTAGGTGTGGTGCAGTGAAAAAAATTTATGAAACCAATAGAAATATATCTTTCTCCCTATATAAAATCAATAGCGTAGGTGTGGTGCAAAGAATGAACATATAAAAACAAATATAAATATATCTTTCTTCCTATATAAATGCTATAGTGTATGATATATGGTATGCTGCAAAGCTTTAAATGTATAGAAATAAAATAGAAATGTATTTTCCTTCCTATATAAATGAAATTCTATACTAATCCTATCCAATATATGTATAAAATTCAAAAGAATAAATCAATGAATATAATAATAAAATAAAAGTGCCTAGAAGATAAAGATATTCTGAAAACACTCTTGCTAGGGTAGCAAACAGGGAGTCCTTTAGAAAATCAGTGCTGCTAGCCATAGTGGTCTGACGGTGAGCTGCTGGAACACACAGCTCAGTACGTCACCCAAGGCAGAAAGCAGGGCAGTTCAAAAAATGCTGGCTTTTATGCAGTTTTTTCATCCCTCCCCCAGAGTACTGGGGTTAGAAGGGACCTCAAGGAAGGGTGACAGTCACTGGCCATCTAGACAGTCAATAAAAATGACTTGTTCCCCGCCCCCCACCATTTCCCCCTCCTTCCCCTCCCTCTCCTTACTTTACTCTCTCTTTTTCTGCAGGCAAGGCATTGAAGGCAAACCCCAGCTTCATGGTCAAAACTCAAAATATTTCAACCTTTTTAAAATGTTTCAACCTGCCTTTTCTGTTTCAGCTTTGCTGTTTCTAGGTTGACATGGGTCAAAACAGCAGTGAAACAAAATGGGTGGTGAAATTTTGCACAGCCCTAATAAATACAGCCCAGGAGTAATTCATATTATATAAATAGCATTACATCCACATTAGAGAGACTAGAGTTTGCCCAACTAAGCTTATTTGTAGACAGCATTGGAAAGAGGGTTCTAATGGTCAGTTTCTCCCCTTTTAAAAACATTATAAATGGGTGCAGGGCAGAAGCAAGAGACAAGGTTGCCAACTGTTGTCCTTAAATTTATAGACAGCCCCCAAAAATTAAAAATAAGAAGAAACACTTGTCCATACCCCCATAAAGATTGATTTTTATGTAAAAAAGTAAGAAACTATGATCTTAGTCATTGGAATGAGACTGGATGTAAATACTGATGGACACACAGAGCTGACCAGTGGCACCTTGTTTCTGAAAGGGAATGCAGCTTGGTGCCACACAAGAAGATCTCTGTCAGGGCTTTGTGCTGCCACTGTGTCCCATTGGTCATCAACTGCCTGCAACAACTGCTTACCTTGAAAGCAGGCTTTGTGGCTCTGGAGGGTCTGAGGCACTGTGGGAGACGGGGGTGGGTGGGTGTGTGTGTGTGTGTGTGTGTGTGTGTGGCAGGGATGGAGCTATTGAGCCAGAGGGAGGAAGCATGTTCATGTTTAATGGTTAACGTTTTCTCTAAGGTTGGTTATTTATCTCTTTTTCCCTGTAATACCCTGCTTTAGTTGAATGTTGGTTGAGAGTGGAGAAGTTTGTTCACTTCAGAACATGCAGTTAAATTTATTTCCCCTGGTTTTTCGGTACAGATTTGAGCAAAATATAGAAAGTTCGTGTAAAACCTCTAAATTTGAACCCAGCCCTCGCTACTGTCATCCAGGGCCTGGCAGAAGGGTTATATTTACATTATGTAGAACATATGTCAGAAAAAAAATTTGGTTGCCAGTAAAATGTTTATAGAATGTCTGTAAAAACATGTATTGGGTTGCCAACCCAAGCAGGAGGGTAGTTTGTGATGATGATCCTAGCATGTTCTCCAGTGTATGACAGTGTTTTTCCCTTGCTGTAAGGCGAACCTTCTGCTCCACCTGTAGGCTGAGTCTATTTTGAACTGCAAGTCTTATTCACCAGTGGATTAATGTTTACAGCTGGGCTCAAAATTGGTATAAATGGTAAGACAGTGTAAACTGCATCTATTTGGCAAAGACTGAGGATGCAGGATGAATGCAAAATGAAATTTGACAGAGGAAAGATTAGTTTATAACCCAAGACATGTATTCTGTTCTTGGACATTCCTGC
>NW_005843701.1:4954-31620 GCF_000455745.1 Alligator sinensis | reverse complement strand
TTCTGCTTGTTGTTTACTTACAATTAAGAGAAAATACTATGCACACGATTCTGACCTAACTAAAAATCATATATGTCAAGATAACTCTGCCAAAAGAAGTGTGTCAGGATAAAGAAGGCAAACTGGGAAGTGGACAATGAGGCAGAGAAACATTTTTGTTATTATTATTATTGTTACATGATTATACACTTTAGGCACGTGGTCTGATTGACACCCTTATGTTGAGCAGCACATTACTTTACAAGTATTCTCACTGAAGTAAGTAGGACTGCTGGTAAAGTAAGGTACTATTAAACATGAGTAAAGATATGAGATACTGATGTATAGAAATCAAGAGCACTAGTCATAAGGGAAAAGTCACTACAGAAAGGTTTAGCTATGACTTAGAGACAATGTTTGGCTGCTTGCCGCTAGATAAGCTGAGGGCATGAGGGAGTTTCTGTGCCCATGGAAAGCACTGCCAATACTAGCTTGCATAAAGGGTTTTGGTTGCCAGCCTTCAGCCACACCAGGCTGTTTTCCCTTTTGTGCCAGACTCATGTGCTCAGGTCAGAGAGAAGCTGTCACATCAAGGTATAAATAGGGGAAAAAAAAGAATAATCAGATTTTTAAATATTTTTCATTAGTGCCATATGGGCAAATACTTTTATTTTCAAAAGTCTGTCCCCTAAGGGCACATGAGCCAGCTGTGCACAGCAGGGTGCAATCAGATGCAGGGAAAATAATAATCTAAGAAATACATACATGTTTTTGTACTTGGAATACCTTTGGCATTTTTTTAAAAAAACATCTTGACCTATCCAAGATTTTTTTTCTGTGTCTAGCCTTCTTAAAGGGCATGAAGAGGTACGTGTACATAGAAGGGAGCTCATGCAACAATACAAAATAAAAATCAACCCCAAAAAGTAGCACTATGGTCAAGGAATGAACTTGGCTGGCAGATACATCAACTCCACAACCAAATAATTTACAATTAGGTGACAGGGAAGGACAAATACTCCCTAGTGTGCTTTGGGCACACCCAAAGTACAGATATTTATTCATATTGCTTGTGTAAGAGCTGCCCAGGATCAAAATTCGTGCACTTTTTTATGCCTCCTTGAAGCGATTTCTGGTATGGCTGTGGACTTATTCCTCTGTAGACAATATCTACTCTCAGTACATCTGGCGAGCTGCACTGGTGCTAGAGGAAAGTGCAGAGACCAGCCCATGTGGGGAAGCAGGAAGAAGAATGGTATTAACCATTAAAGAGCTTCTTCCATTCACATAGCTGGTGAGCTACCAGGTAGCAATATATACAAGGGAGCAGCTCTGTTCTCTTGCCTCTCTTGGAAAGGCAGGCTGATTTTAAAGCCAAAAGGAACCAAGAAAGAGACAACTAAAGATAAATGCACTTTACAAAATGTATATTGCTATAGCCTCAAAGAAATTCTGCTTCTTCCATCAGATGTTGGAACCTGCTATTCCATCAGCATAAAGTAAAGTGAGCTTTACTCTAGAAACATTTCACCACAAAATCCATCCATGAGTTAAAACCTCATAGTGGTCATCTTCTTCTCATGTCCTTGTCATAAACTAGATTTTTTTTTCAGAATTGTACACAAGCGATGGATCTTTCCATTGCTGTAGCAAAGTCCTCCTTTGTACAGGTCTCACCAAGGAGTCAGCAAATGAGCAGGTGATCCATAGTCTGAACTTCACCACACTTGCATGTACTTGTGTCATTGGAATAGCCCCATTTGATCATGTTTGTTTTTGATCTTCCATTTTGTGTGTACAGGTGGTTCAGTTATTGTCATGTTGATCAGTCTGTATCAACCCCATCTGGGAAGGTCCTCCTGGGGTTCCAGGTCCATTTCAGGGCATCTGATTGTGCATAATCTTTCCTTCCATAACCTCAGTCATGCCCTGTTGGCCATTGTGTCCAAGGGTACAACAGGGGTCACAAAATTATTTCACACTGTAACCCATTTGGTTACTTCTGTGTAACCATTGAGTGGTTTCCTTGGGTCTTCTATCTTCAGTGCTCTTTCTTTTTGGTTCACTACCTTTCTTCTAATATCAGGTGGTACAATGCCAGCCAGTAAGTACAGGCTATCCTTTGGCGTTGGGTTTAGACATCCTGCTATTTCATGACAGCTGTTGCTTAGAACTGAGTTTAGTTTCTTGGCATGAACTGATCATTCTTATACTGGACATACATACTCTGCAATGAAGTAACACAGGGGAATAGGAGTGGCTCATAATATAACTGGGTTCACTGCCCACTTTGAGGTGACCAACTTTCAAAGTATGTTGTTGTGGGCTTTGACTTTCCTTTTCAAAGTGGTCACTAGTCATTACTCAGAAAGCAAATGGGGGCAGTCAAGAAACAGCACTATTCTGCTGTTTGTTTATATAATATGCTACTGATGGCATTGATCTAGGAAACTGACACAGATTCAGTTATGTGAACCTTTTTCAGTCTTGGATATTTGCTGCCACCAAATGACCTGCTGCACAATAATTTGTGGCTTGTTACTTCTGTTACATTTCCTTTTTCTTGGCATGCTGTCCCAAGCACTTACAAGCCTGTCAGTTTTGACATTGTGACTTTCTGTAAAAGAGGAGCAATGAATTGGTTTCACTACACATATATGAACTCTTGAACAACCCAACCAAACCTTCTTGATCCCTACTACTTTAGATACTTAGAAGAAAACCAAACACAGAGACAAAGGGGATTTTTTTCTGGGAGCAGGTGAGGCTGTTATCTATCCCTGGAGATGACACCTTGATGCAATGGAAGGGCTGGTCCCATCTAATGATCCTGATAGTTATGATGGGAGGAGTTTTAATGCCTAGTTGTGTCATGAAACCTGGAGGGGTTGAAGGGTAAGATCCAGGTGAAAAATAGTCCATGGATCCTTCAGGATAAGAGTTGTACCAACAACCTATCTTCACAGAAAAAAATAGCTATAAAAACACATGGTGGCAGCCATTCCAGAAAACAGCATAATGGTAGAGGCCTTTTTGCACCCTAGCTACTATCTGATAGCATGGGAAGGATTCAGGTATTGTTGTATTCTATTAATTTTTAGGGTTCATGGAAAAGGGAAGGTTTTTGTGAAAGAAATATTACATTTCATATCCAGTATTTATTTCATTGCCATGGTTCAAGAAGTTTGATTACTAGAAAATGACAAATGTTGAATGTTATATCTACAACATCAACATTTGAATTTTTAAATGGCTTTGGACATAAAAAGTGATGTTTATGTAAATTAATTTTATAATTTAGAACTTTGAAGCTCAAAGATAGTATACATTTTCTGACAAAATCCATTTTACACACAAATCTCTCCATATGTTTTTAATTTCACTGCAAACATTTCTTGCCTTTATTGCTTATAAAAAAGTGATTCCCGCACATGATCCACAAATTAGTCAGCAGTTATTACATCACCTAATTTCACTACCCATATTCACCTCCTTTTCAGCTAAGTGGAGAACTTCCCTTTGTATCTCACTGAAAGTAATCCATGTTGTCATACAGGATCTGCCACTATGAGAATGGTTTTTATGGTCAGTAGTATCTGATGTCATGATTATTTCACTTGCCTCCTGTGACTTCAGCTCCACCTTCTCCCCTGTGAAGAGCTCACTTATTTTTCCTTCTTTTCAGTTCACTACTGTTATCCTAGGTGACTTCTGCTTCCATGTTAATAAACCTGTTTCCATTGCTTCTCATTAACCTTCTGTTTCACATGTTAGTTTTGGGCTGTCTATCACATTCACTGCTTTGTTGATCTGGGATCTGGAAAATGTGTGTTCATAAATAACTACTCTTGGGAGTAGCCCATTGGCTTTCTTGGGATGTTTCCTGAAAGTACAGTAACGTACAAGCATAAGGTTTTCAGGATTTTCTTAAACCAAGCTCTTTTCCTTCTGATCTCACAAATCCTTCCTTTTATCAATGATTTCTTCAATAGAAGAACTCTTCCATTCTATTACTCTTTTTTCATGGTTACCAGTATATTAACTGGAGCTCAGTGAATAATTTAAAATGAATAAAATACAGATATCTGAGGAATGTATCCTTTTCCACTTATAAATATACTCATCAAATAATATTTTCTTAAATATTTTTGTTGTATTTGCTTTACATGCTGATTCAACTGTTCCCTGTGAGTCAATGAATCTCAGTATTCAAATATTCACAAATCTCAATATTCAAGTCATGTTGTATAGCATGGTTTTTAAATACACCCTAGGCACATCTACAAGTGCTGCCCACTGCACAGTTTTTCCTGCCCAGTCATTTAGTACTTGCATAACCACAGGTGTTACTGCACACTAGTAGCATCCCAGCATGGTTGCCTAGTCATGCTTACTGTGCAGTAACTTGTTACTACTGTGCAGTAGTGTCACATCATGGTCTATACCTGCTGATGCTACTGCACAGTAGCAAGGAGCTACTGCAGTAAGTGTCTCATGTACATGTTCCCACAACTTACAGACACTTTGGCCACATCCTCAAAAGCAGGGGCCATGGGGAAACAAGAAGTGGCACAAATTTGTGCTGATGCTTTTTGCTCCAGCACACACCCCTGCACATGGGATTAGAGTGGGAAAAATGCTACAGGTGGGGTTGGGGACCTGGGGCCAGCACCTGTGCTGGCCCCCACAGGCTCACCTGGGGTCCTGGGGGCATCTTGGGACTCCAACAGTGACGATCTGTATGCAAAGCATAGCTGGCATCTGGAGCATGGCTCTGGGTAATCAAGCTCCAGTTTTGGCCGGTACATACTCACACCACATATGATACCTTGCTTTTTTCTGGCATGTTTTTTTGACACCATGAAATCCTAGTGTCAAAAAACCCCACCATGCTGCAAATTAACAGATCAGTGAATGTGTACTTTGTGGTGCTGCAAACCTCATGCATGCATTCATCTGGACACACCCTTTCAGTACAATGCCTGTGCACAGGAACTGATTTTTTTTTTCTTTTTGCCAAATCCTATCCTAGTTTAAGTGGACTCAGTCAGCAAACTTCAATCCTTTTCTATCCTGCTCAAGTCCAAGAAAAACTGTTAATACAAAAGGTTTTTGTTACTTAGTTTTAAGGCAAAGATGATGGCACATATAAATAAATACATAACTGGCTTTTCAGAGCCCCAGCAAGGTAGCAAGGTAGAATAACATGGGCAGACGAGAATCTGATGGTGTTTAACACCAAAAAATGCAAGCATCCTTATAGGCTCAGCAGTGCTACACTGGCTAGCACTACGGATGAAAGAGACATGGGGTCATCATTGACCACAAGATGAACATGAGCCTTCAATGTGATGCTGGAACTAGTAAAGCGAGCAAAACGTTGGCTTGCATACATAGATGCTTCTCAAGCAAATCCCAGGACGTCATTCTCCCCCTGTACTCGGCCTTGGTGAGGCTGCAGCTGGGGTACTGCTTCCAGTTTTGGGCTCCACAGTTCAAAAAGGATGTGGAGAAGCTTGAGAGAGTCCAGAGAAGAGCCACGCGCATGATCAGAGGTCAGAAAAACAGACCTTACAATGACTGACTAAGAGCTATGGGACCCTTCAGCCTGGAAAAGCGCAGGTTCAGGGGTGATCTGATGGACACACATAAGTTTATAAGGGGTGTCCATCAGGATCTGGGGGAATGTTTGTTCACCAGAGTGCCCCAAGGGACAACAAGGTCAAATGGTTATAAAGTCCCGCAAGACCATTTCAGGTTGGACATAAGGAAGAGTTTCTTTACTGTCCGAGCCCCCAAGGTCTGGGATAGCCTGACATTGAAGGTGGTTCAAGCACCTACTTTTTTGCCTTCAAGAGAAAATTGGATGCTTATCTTGCTGGGATCCTATGACCCCAGCTGACTTCCTGCTCCTGGGGTAGGGGGCTGGACTTGATGATCTTCCGAGGTCCCTTCCAGCCCTAATGTCTATGAAATCTATGAAAACTATGAACATACAATGTAGGTATGTGATAAGTAGAATAGGATCTGACCCACAATTTATACTAATACTTATGCACAAGCCTTAGATGTTTGTTTTTTGTGACCATTTGCTGAACTGAACCCAATGGAAAATGAAAAATGGAAGGGGAGTAAGCCCAGAACAATTTATTTAATATGAGTTTGCAGAAGTACTTTAGCAGTGTTTGGCCAGCTTAACTACAGTATTATCCTCTAACGTCTTTGTACAACCCTGTCATATATTCCCCCTCTATGGTCTTTAATTTTCTCTGTTCTACACCACTTTAAATGGTGTAGTCTGCCCCTCTCATCCCTGATTCCTTAGTGTCCCTATTTTTGTCTCTGCATATTCATTCATTATACCCTGCATTGTTTAGGTTGTCTTGATTTCTCCCTCTTCTCTGTACCTTAAAACATACTTCCTTCAGAAAGAATCTTGCTTTCTTTTCATCCTCAGTTCTCCACATGCTCTGTTTCCTGAATTGTTCTTCGGTCTTGCTTTACATGTGTTCAGTCTAACTGGGTGGTTAGCTCTCTAGAGCAGGATAGGTGACATCTCCTATGAAGTGATCCATCAGCTTTTGCTCAAGTTATAATTCCCATTGATTTCAATGGGGCAGGAGAACTGACTGTGGGAATTACTCCTTTGAATTAGTTTTGCAAGATCAGCATCTTTAAAAAATCTCAACATAAGCCTACATCTTTGTAGAAGTATCTATTATTAACAATAGGAATATGTATGTAGCATCTTTATAATGACATGCAGTTTTTATACACCCACGCTGGAGAAATTGAATGCATGAAATATTAAATTTTGGTTCTAGAGAAATTAGAAAAGATAGGATTTTATCCAAGTGGGAAGATGTAAAGAGTGTCTCGCCACCTGAAATCTGATGGTAGTTAAAACAGCATTCTGTGCTGGAAGCTGAACAGAGTGGATTATCTCTACTATTTGACAAGGTGGTTGACAGCAATAACTACACTAACATTCCAGAAGATCCTTGATCTCATCACTTCACCTCTTTGATTTTGAGATGATTGTACCTTAGAAATTAAATATTGCTCTCATCACTGGTGCTGTCTAATGTGAGGAGAACACGCTGTACAAGCTCTGAGAGCTGAATCCAGTAATGTTTCTCTGCCTTAGAAGATGCAGTTAGGGAAAGCAAATCAGAATAAAAAAACAGAATATTCAGACACATCACAACCAGTCTACTCAATCACATAAAGAGATTCATGCATTATTCATGAAATAAAATCTGGGATTTTTTCCAGAGAACATGCCATAGACTAAAGATAGGGCTTATCAACTGTTTTAAATCAGCTTGTTTTATCCAATACAAAAACAATTTATTTACTGAAGATATTTATACCATTATAGTTTCTCCTAGCTTAATTGATTCTTTTCAAAGTCTTCTGTCTTGGGAAAACAACTCACAGGACTGAAAAGCTTCTATTCTGAATACGTACAGAATGATTTAGATTAGCACGGGCCACCTTTAATGATCTCTTATCATTTCAATCACCGCCTTCCTTTCTGTAGGCATAGTATCATTTTCATTTAAAACCCGACAAAAAGGTGACTGTTTTACAGTAGAAAGAGTTTATTTTGACTTTTAAAAATAAGTACTGTTGAGCACCTGAGCTATATTTAGAAAGAGTAGTCAGCTGTTTTAGGTTTCAGTTTTGTGAACATATGCATGTGCTCCTTTTTATGCACTATGATTAGCTCTACTGACATTAATAGAATTGCACCCAATATATAAAATAAAAAATACACTTCCATTTTTATTGTATTAGGACCTTAGTTTGTAAATTCCAGTTCTTTCTTTCTACTGCCATTCCTATGCTTATAAATAAAATATGACATAAATTTCAATATAGACATTGAAATGCACAATACAGGAAATTGCAAAATAAAAATATGAATGTATAAGTACATACAAATTGACATTCATAATCATCAATACAAATTGCCCTGAAAAAATGGTCTTTTCCTAAGCCTAAGCTTTCATTAAAAAAAAAAAAAAAAGCTGAGTTCTCTCTCTCTCTGTTGCAAAAATCTCATCTAAATACAAACCAAATATAATTAGATTTTTTTGTGCAAGTCTGACAATTTAAAAGCATGGGAATGGTTTGGCTGCAGTCTTGAGGATAACTCAGATAAGTACTGCCAGCCTCAAGTGTTCAAAAATCATAAATAAGATCTCCTACAGTGTAAGATTACATTTAAAAGTTTAACAACTATTCATTTGGAGCCCTTCTTTGTCTTCTTTGAACCTTTAGACATCATGTTTGACTCCAGGAGCTGGGACTTAACACATCAGATATAATAAATTTAAAATTAAAGCGGTAAGAGTTGGAAATATTGCCCTATTCAGAACTTGGAAACAACACCAAAATGGCTGCTGCTTGGAAAAAAAAATGAAATCAACAATTCCTGTCTTGTAAAGGAGTAAATAAGCTGAAAACACCACCACTTGCAGTATCCTGTGGAGTGGTGACTCTACAGTGGATAGAAAACTGGCTGCAGCATCAGGCTCAGAGAGCATTAATCAATGACTCAATGTCAAGCTGGCAGTCAATATCAAGTGGAGTGCCCCAGGGGTTGGTCCTGTGGCCAGTTTTGTTCAATGTCTTTATCAACAATCTGGAAGAAGGCATAGAGTGCACCCACACCAAGTTTTCAGGTGTCACCAAGCTGGGGGGAGTAGTAGACATGCTGGAGGGTAGGGCTAGGATTCAGAGTGACCTAGACAAATTGGAGGATTGGGTCAAAAGGAATGTCATGAGGTTCAACAAGGAGAAGTGCAAAGTCCTGGATTTAGGACAGAATAATCCCATGCATCAGTATAGGCTGGGGGCTGACTGGCTAAGCAGCAGCTCTGTAGAAAAGGACCTGGAGGTTACAGTGGCCAACAAGCTGAATATGAGCCAGCAGTGTCCTTGTTGCAAAGAAGGCTAATGGCATACTGGGCTGCATTGGTTAGAGTATTGCCAGCAGGTCAAGGGAAGTGATTATTCCCCTCTATTCAGCACTGATTAGGCCACCTCTGAAGTAGTAAGTGTATTCAGTTGTGGGCCCTCCACTACAGAAATGATGTGGACAAACTGGAGAGAGTCCAGTAGAGATCAACAAAAATGGTGTGCAGGCTGGGGACATGATTTGTAGTTTCATAGTTTCATGGTTGTTAAGGTCAGAAGGGACCTCAATAGATCTTTGAGTCTGACCCCCTGCCCTGATGGCTCCAGACCCCACGCTGGGTCCCTAGTAACCTCGTCCACCCCCTTAGTTCCTACCCAAACCTCCACACTGATTCAGATGCTATTCTCCTTGCTGGTATTCAGGAGCTGTAGCCTTCCTCTGTTCAAAATACCAGCTCCCAAAATATTACTCCCAGCCCTACTCTCAGGGTCTGGTCTTATACCCTGCTTAAGCCCAGCACTCCTCCAATCCGTTGTCTCCCTTCATGAGGCCTAGCCTCATCTGCCAGCTCCCTGGATCAGCTGATTCCACAATTAGCCCTGACCCCCACCTGCTGGTGGCTCTGCAGGCTGCCCAATCTCTTAAAATAGCAGGCACTTCAAGTTCCCTGCCACATAAACGGTGAGTGTGTGGCAGGGAGGGGGTGTGTAGGGCATGGGGGGCATGTATACTCCCAGATTTGTGCACCCACAGCATGCATGGGGCTACAGCCTGGCCAGACCAGCATAGCCAGGAGCTGCCTCTGTGGCCCAGTGGGTGAGACCTGGCATAGGAAAGTAGAATGGGGTAGCAAAATTAATTGCTGTCTCTGGGACCCCCATGCCAGCTGTGCCACCAGCAGTGTGATGAATAATGAATGGGGGAGGACATGTTGCCTTCATCTCCTCTTGCTGCCAGCCACTCAAGCATTAAGCTATGGCTCTACCTGATGCCATAGCTCAACTGCTGCCACCACTGCTGCTCCTCATCATGTGATTAGCTGGTGGTGGGAGAAGTTAAGGGCAGGGCAGGGCAGACCCTCCTTTTCCTGGCAATGAGACTGCTGTCGGGGTGGTGGTGGTGGCGGCAGCGGCAATGAGTCTTGCCACCCCGCTTTGTCCTCTCATACTGAGTCGTGCCACTGAGCCACAGAGGCGGCACCTGCCCCTGCCAGTACAGCCAGGCTGCAGCCCCATTCACACTGTGAGGGCACAAACTTGGGAGGACACGAATCACCCCATTTTCCCCAATGCATTGCCTGTGCCCTACCCCTCTCTGATTCATCATCTATGCCCTTGTTGCCCCATAACTTCCTGGCTTCCATGTGCATGTGTGGACCATGGTATTTATTGGAGCATAGTCTCGCTGCTCTACTTCAGGGTCTACCTGTCCCCCACAGACCCCTTCCCACCCAAGAACTGGCACCAGCTGGAGGGAAGGGTGGTGGAGAGGTTCCAGGAATGGGCAGGGATCCTGAGATGTCTCAACCCTGCATGGGAGAGTGCTGGTGGAGAACTGGCTGGTACTGTCCATGCTCTGGCACTGCTTACACCTCCTGACTGTTCCCTGTGAGGTCCTGGCAGGGCTCCAGAGATGGGCACTGGAATTTTTTGAGCCAGGATGGTATTGGGTCACTGCAGATGTGAGCCTCCCCTTCTGGGAGGGTGGCCAGGGCCTGATTTGCTTGAGCATCCAGGTCCTGATGTTCCAGCTTCAGGCCCGGCAATGACTGTTACATGGTGTTGGTAGCGATGCAGCATGGGGCCACCAGGGGCGTGCCTTCCTCTGCCACTTTCATGGTCTCTGATATGGCTGGCAGCTCCTTGGCATGTTGGGCTTCTCCCTACAGAACCTGTGAGGGATGCCAGAGTTTTACCAGGACCTCCTCCAGGCCTGGAGGCTGGTCTCTGCCTCCACGTCCCCTGTAACACTTGTCCAGGGTCTCAACCTGCTAGTCAAGCCACTCCTCTGGCACCCAGCTGGAGGTGTAATGGCAGAGGTGTCCTGGTTGCAACATAGGTTGATCCTGGCTAGTGTCACCCATATTACAGACCTTCTGTACTATGATAGGTGGGAGTGGGTGGACCCCACTGCACTGGCCCAGTGCATGGGTCTACCCACAACACAGGCAACCTGCTGTCTGGTCCAAGAGGTGAAAACTGCCTTACCTCCAAATGCCCTTGCCTTTGTTGATCAAATGATGCATGGTGGCAGTCCACAACCCCTGTGTCCTCCAGCCCTCTGGAGTTTGTCATGGGGCCGGCACCTCGTACAGCCTCATGGCACTCCCTGCTCCACCACCTGAGATGGCTGGAGGACACCAAACCAATCTGCTTTTCCATTGCCACCACCTCTACATGTTCGTGCACCACACAGTCCATCATGCCGCTCTCACATCCCACCCAGACACAAAGTGGCGAGACCTACTCAGTGAGGGCATGCCTAGGGCACCCCAGTGGCTGAGGCTGTACTCCACTCTCATCTCATGAGCCACTGGGGACTTCAGCTGGTGGCTCCTCCATGGAGCCATTGCCATGGGCATGTATGTGGTGAGCTTCACTGACACCCCATTCTCCTGCCCCTTCTGCAGGCAGAGGGAGACCCTGGCATACATGACTCCTGAGTGCATCAGGCTGCAGCCCCTTGATCTCCACCTCCAGAACCTTGTCCTGAGGTTCCAGTTGAATTTTATCCCCCACCTTTTGGTTTTGGTCACCCCATCTGCAGCCCCACCAAGTCATGGGACCTCCTGGTCAACCTCCTCCTGTCCCTGGCCAAGTGGGCCCTGTACTTGACCAGGAAGGAGCCTCTGGCTGGGAAGGTGCTGAATGACTGTGAGGCCACTTGCCTTCACTTGTCCGTGCATGTTTCTGGGCAGAGCACTATTGGACGGCGTCCACTGGCTTCTTGGATGCATTTGAGGACAGGTGGGTATGGCCTGGAGGGCTCAGCTCAGTGTCTCCCTCCGGAGGACTTATTTTCACATTTTGAACCTTTGACCCCCATGTCATTCCTACCCTTTTCTTCCCTAGTTGTCCCCTCCCCACAAAAAAAAAAAATATCAGTTGTATCTTTCAAACTTTGGCCCCACACAGTGGGGGCTATTAATTTACTAGGTGGGCCTTAAGGCTCATGATCTCTGCAAGATACAAATAGGCAGGAGCTTCTGGGGACTGGACAATTAGTATCTAGGGACACTAGCCCTTGTGGCAGCTGGACTGCTGAAGCATCCCTGAGAGTTCCCTGAACCCTGTACCCACTATAGGCAGGCTGCAGCCCCTCCACCTCCACCTCCAGAACCTCAGGAGTTGAATTTCACCCCCCACCTTTTTGATTTTGGTCAGCCCATCCACAGCCCCACCAAGTCCCTACAGAGGACTTACTTTCACGTTTTCACCCTTTGACCCCACATCATTCCTATCCTGTTTTTTTCTTCATTGTCCCATGGAATCAGTTGTTCCTTTCATCCATTAGCACCCAAATAGTGGGGGCTACTAGTTTACTGGGTGGGACTTAGAGCCCATGGCAATTTTGAATGGACAAATAAACAAGCTTTTGAGGGAGGAGTCTCTGAGAGGAAGCTGGCCATGCTGCTTCCTGTTTCAGGCTGCTGCTGTTAGCTTGGTCTCAGGAGCCTCTGGGGAGAAGATGACCATGCCCCTTCCTGCCCTTGCCTACTGCTAGCCAGCTTGTTCTCAGAGCTTCTGTGGGTATGTTGGCACACACCTTCCTGTCTTGGGCTGCAGCTGGTGCTTTTGCCACTCCCCCCCAGGGGGGGCGGGGTCCTGTGGTGCACACTGCTGCCCCTCCTTGGGGAGGGGCCCACCACTTGCACTGCAACCCAGCATCACATCTCAGTTTCTGCACCCCTGTTCTGGTTTGCTGCCCAGTCTGCCTCCAAGCCACAGTCAGGGGACAGCCTGGGTAGGGGGCCTGCACTGCCTGTGGGCTGCTCCCCCACCATTACTGCCAGCCTCAGGACGCCTGCCTGCCCAGATGCCTCTGCAGGCCACACCCTGCTTTCACCTTCACTTTCACCTTTACCTGAAGCATGCCTTGAGTGGCTGACCTGGACGACTAAATATCGCTGCTGCTGCTGCCTTCTGGATTGCTGCTGCCCACTCTCAGGAGAGAGGATTTTCCCTGCTGCACCATCTTGCACTGCCCTACACCACACCTGCACTGGATTACCTCTCTAATTGACTGTTCACTCTTGCACTCCCCCATAGCTGCTTCATTGCATTTCATCTTGATTTTTTTTTCTTGCCTGATGCCCTACTGCTGAGTGCCTGGCTGGAGGTCTGTTGGGCTCCTGGGATGAACTTCAGCAAAAAAAGATTGCTCCAGCTAGCTTTTGCATTTTCCTCAGCAGCCTTCCCTGTGTGTTTTGCCCTTTTGTGGTAAGTCCTGTGGTCCACTTCCCTTTCCCCTCAATGTATGTTTTTTGTTTTCTTATTGGTTCCCTCTCCCTTATATACAACCATGGTAGGGCAGGAGCCTTCTGGGGGAGCAGATGCCCCCAAAGAACTTCCTGCAGCCCCCACTATAGAGGCAGATCCCAGCCAAGCCCCCAAAGGGGTGCATGCCTCTACAGCCACCACTCGGAAGGCAGACCCGAACCAACCTTCTCCAGGGCTGGAGAAGCCTGGAACCTCTGCTGTGGGGACAGACAAGACTCCATCAGGAAGCCAGCAGGACCAGGAGAATTCCCCTGGCATGCTTCACCCGGAGGGGTTCACAAGCCCCCTCCTCCACCAGCAGAGACCCAGGGCAAGGGCAGTGGGAAGAGATGGGGGTGTGAAGGGCAAGGTCCCTGCCTCTAAACCTAGACCACCAGTGCCTGAGGGGACCAGGTGCACTGCATCAGCCAGCACACTCACTCAGCCTGTCCCTGTCCCTAGCTTTTGCCCCACCAAGGCAACACCCCAGTCAGGGAACTGGAGTTATGCACAGGCAGCTGCGGGGTGACCCAAAGCCAAGGGGCCTGGACCCTCCACTGTCAGCCCTTCCAGTTTGGTCAGTGGGGCCCCCTTTTCAGCACTCACCCACAGGCATGGGGTGAAGTGTCAACTGCCCAAATGGGATAACCTTCACTTTGAGACCTGGGTGCTTGCACTGGCTTGGGTACTGGGGGCCTCCCACTTTCATGGCAAGGGGGTCTTTCTCTTTGCCTTGGAGGCTACTACACAAAAGGTGTTGCTCTTTGCCTTGGAGGCTACTACACAAAAGGGGTGGGAGTGGGGGCTCATGGTGGAGTGTGAGTACGTCTCCCTCAAGCCCCTAGAAGAGCTGGGGACCAGAGTGGTCCTCAGCTCTATCTCACTCTATATTCCCAATTGGGCCCTGCTCCCCCAACTCCAAACTCTGGGGAGGGTTATCTCCACAGTGGTGGTCCTCTCACTGGCATGCTGAGACACCAGCCTGCAGTATGTGTGCCCATGCTACCACTAGGTCATGATCCAACTGGCAGCAGAAGCATGGCTGGAGGCTGAGGGGTGCATTGTGATTCCTTTTCAGGGAGCCCTGGTGAGGGTGTTCTATATGCTGGGTGAGCTGTGGTGCTTTCAGTGTGGCACCCTGGGGCACTTGCATCATGAGTGCCCCATGTGCCAATAGGGAGGGCATCCACAGGTCCCACTAGCAAGAGGGGTGCCCTGGTCACTGGTACCCCTCCCCCCTCAGAGCCCCATGGCTGCAACACTTTCCCCTCTGTGAACTCAGGGGACCCTGCCCCCTGACCAAGCATGGTGGAGTACTTGGGTAGGGAGCAGCAGCCAAGGGCAGAGAGGGAGCACCTCCCCACCCCTAACCAGACCTCACCCTCCTAACCCTCACCTTCTACTGGAACTTGTCCCTCTGAGGACCACCCCATAGCTGACTGGGTGGGGGTACCCTCTGGCACAAAGCCCAGAGGAAGGTCCGGGTGCAGCTGGAGCCCTCTGACATGGAGGATTGCCCACACCCCCCAAGACCACCACATGGTGGGAGGGAGTGGCCCAGCTTCTGGGACTCTACCCAGCTGTGCCCAATACCCCACCCCCGGGAAAGATCAAATGGGTGATCCCAGCTGGGGAGGCTTCATGGCTGCCAGACAGTCCCAAACAGGAGCCCATGGGAGAAGCCCGTCAATCTGCTGGCCAGGGCTTAGCCCCCGAGACCATGGGTGACAAGGCTGAGGCCTCAGCTGACCCAATGGAAGGTCTGACACCAGCCCCCTCCCCCTATGATGATCTGGGGGAGGTGGGGGCCTTGGGGCCACCCCAGTGAGCCCTGAGGAGGGAGGTCCCCTCTCCCAGGAACTTGAGGCAAATGCCAGTGCCACTCCAGTGCCTGATGGGTCCCCCTCTCCAAGAAAGACCTCACTTCCAGCCTGCCTCATGATCCCACAGCATAGCGGGGTCAAGGTGGGGTCCACTGATCATCAGACACTGATGTCTGCGGAACCCCAGGACCAGGAGGTGGATGCCTAAAAACCGGCAGGCTCCCTGGGGCCTGCAGACCTCTCAGTCCCAGCAGTCCCCAGGGGTGAGCTACATGCTTTTCTTGACTGGAAGTCAACCTGGAGGTCTGTCAGCAAGGTGCGGCTTGCCTTGGACCACTGGGAAGATTTTGACAGAATCCTTGCCACTGTGCAGGCACTGGCTAGGGAAGGCAAGGAGCCCAAGAGCTGTAACACCTAGATTTATAGACAGGTCCACAGCTTCGTAGACACCCTCTACACTTAGGGGGAGGGTGCCGTGTGATCTGGTCGGCCCCACACCAAGCTCTGAGTTGCATGAGGCTCCCACTGCACTATCTACCTGAACTTCACCCCTCACTCTTTTATTTTTGGCACCTCATCTGCAGCCCCATTAAGTCCCATGACCTCCTGGTTAACCTCCTTCTGGCCCTGGCCCTGGCCCTGGCCCTGGCCAAGTGGCCCTGTACATGACCAGAAAGGAGGCTCTGGCTGGGAAGGACACTGTGGGTCTTCTTTACTCTCACTCATCCATGCACATTTTCTGGGCAGAGCACTGAGGTCTGCTCAGTGTCTCCCTCTGGAGCACTTATTTTCACATTTTGAACCTGTGACCCACATGACACTTCTATCCTTCTTTTACCTTCATTGTCCAAGAATCTAGTTGTCCTATTCATCCATTAGCCCCTGTGTAAAGGGGCTATTAGTTTGCCAGGTGGGCCTTAGAGCCCATGTTGAGTGAATAAACCAATAGACAGGAGCTTCTGGGGCTCGGCAGATTGGTATCTGGGGACACTACCCCTTGTGCCAGCTGGACTGCTGAAGCAGCCCTGAGAGTTCCCTGTACCCTCTACCCCTGCAGCAGTCTAGCAGTTGGGGCTGCTGCCTGGCTGTGATCTGCTGCCACCTGCAACAGCATGTGGCTCTAAGGCTGCATACCTGCCAGACTCGGATGGGTTTGCACAGCCAGTAGAGGCATCTGCACCTTGAAGCAAGCTGCCAGTGGGCTGTTCCTGCACAGTTGGCCTTTGTTCAGTATTACTGCCATGGGTGCCACCACCCTGCCATCTGGGCAGCTGTCACCCAGAAGATGTTCTCAGTGTGGTGGCCTGCTTTGAACTGTCAAAACATGTCCTCCTAGCCACAAGTGACCAGGAAGTCAGCCACCTCCAGCTTGGTCCTGGGTGCCAGCCCTGAGTAGGCACCTGTGGCTGGGTCCTGCCACTTACCTCACTAGCAGGAATTCTGGTGGTCCCTATTTAAAAACTGCAAAATCTGTGATAAAAAAATCCTAAATTCACTCTTTAAAACACCCCAAAATCGATGTTCTTCCACAATTAAAACAAAAGACCACTACCCCCCCCGTACATATATAAGTATATGATGTATATGTATATGATACAATATATATATATACAGAGAGAGAGAGAGAGAGATCATCTGGGCAATGTTTTCCTGATATATTTACAATATTAAAGCAGTTTGGAAGCCTATGAGTGTCACTATCATCATAATAAAATTAATTCTAAATATCTATGTTTTGATGTTTGCTCTTGGTTTTGTTATCACACAGTGGGTGTTATGCGGGGATATGGAGTTTGTAGGAGGGGGATGGGAAGGGGTAGGGGGATGTGTGTGGGTGGCTGCAGAGGGATGTGGGTATATGTGGGTCAGTGTGTGGGTAGGTGTGGGGGGCTTGTGGAGGGACTATGGGTATGAGGGGATTGTGTGGGGGAGCTGCTTAGGAGGAGTGGATCCCCTGCCCCCCACAGAGCCCCCCCCCTCCACAGTGCTTGCAGCTTGCCAGCAGCAGCAGTGGTGATTGGGTCACATGGGGCCTTGTGGCACTGCCCTCCCATGTAGCATGAGGCAGTGGAGAGCAGCATGGCTCTGCGCCAGCCACCTGGCACCCATGCTGCCTCTGCCACATTGCATGAGTGTGGTCTGGCTTGGTGTGGCACTGTGTGGGGCTGTGCATTTTTGGGCAGCTCAGGGCCACTTGGGCTGTTTCCTGGGGCCCCACACTGCTTATGGGGACCACCTGCCATGCCCCCCACTTACCGGGAACAGAGTCCAGGTCCAGGTCACAGCAGCCTGCACTGCTGTTTGCCCTGCATGGGAAGGCAGCATGCTGCATCATTGGGGCAAGGGGCTGCCATAGAGATACTCTAGCTGGCTACCAGAGCATCTCTGTGGAGGACCTGAGCCTCTGGTTGCCTTGGGGCTGGCTCAGTGTGGGATCATGCCCTGCCCTGCTTTTTTCCACCAGGCTATTTTTTGATACCTGGATCTCCAGGTATCACATTTTAAGTCTGTGCTGCAAATATGCAGCACAGGGAATGTTTTTTCATTCCCAGAGTTCCCCTTGCAGCATCTCAAACTAGTTTGGGACATTTGTGACAGCCAGAATGAGAGGGATTAATAAACAATAATATGTGCTTCTTGGACGCATTTGGTATTTTGCCTAAACAGGTAATATTAGTTAATATTAGCTTATAAGTTTGTAAACTGCAAATGTAACTTGCCTGTCATAAATTTAACCAAAATGATAAATTAACTGTTCATGGAACTGACTGGGCCCCATAGGCAAAGCTGGAGCTGTGAGATTAGCTGGCCTAATGGTTTTTTGCTCAGGGTTCATCCTTAGCGATAAAAACTGGATCTAACTGCTTGGCACACCCAACACATTCCAGGAAAGCATATCCCAAGAAAGCGTGTTCAAATGAAGCCTAAAAGGGGTTGGGATTTAGGCGGAGCGATGTCAATTTCAAACCTAAAGGTGCTGCATCATAATTTGCTCGTTGAATAAATCTGAGTCTGGGTAGTAACCTTTTATGATATTTTTAACACCTTTCAATCCCATAGGGTAACAGCTATAGGGCAACATTTTGAGTGGTCCTGAGGCCAACAGATTAACATAAGACTAGATATAAAAAACACATGCATCAGGTAACCAGCAGGAAGGAGGGAACAGAATGGTAATTTCTGTTCCACGCCTGGGCCCCAGACTCCCGGTGTGAGTGAGGATCAGATCCTGATCAAGGGATCTTCCCCAATAATCCCTCTGACAGTGTCGATCATCAGGGACGCCTGACTTCGCTGGAATCACTTGGCGTGCACCTGGCATTGAGGGACTATCGATAAATTGCCAACCCATGTCTGTCTATTTGTTGTTTTGAACAGCCCAGTGTGGCTAATACCCTCGCAGTGCCCAGTTGGCCTGTGACAGATTGATCTATCTATCTGTTATTATTATCTGTTGTTATTATTTATTATTAGCTCTTTTATACTGCCTTATCTGCTTACTGCATTTATCTTTCTGTTAACTGGTGTGTGTGTGTAAGCTATAATAAATTTGCCTTTATTCCACTCCCAACTTTGCCTCCTCGATCCGAAACTGAATCAAACCACCCAGTTGGCCTGTGATAAAATTGATACACTCACAGTGCCTAGCTGGCCTGTGACAGACATTGCAAGAGGCACATATGCAATCATCTGGACATGCCCACAAAGTCCCTAACATTAGTTTTTTAATGACATGACTAGTCACAGGTGATAGGTAATGTCTTTACAGATTAGAAACTGGTTATGATAGATTGTAAGGGTGAGGGTGCAGACAGAAGTGCAGCTCCCAGCTGTAACTCAGAATGATTTCTGCAAAGCATTCTGAGTTACGTTACCCCAGAGCAAACAGAAGTTCACTGTTGGTTCCAGGAGGGGCGGGGGGCGGGGGGGGATCAAGGGGACAGCTGAGAGCCTGCAGCCAGGTTGCCATAGTAATGGCCAGGCTGTCTTCCAGTGCTCACTGTTGAATGAAATGGGGGGAAAGGCAGCAGAAGTAGCTCATTCTTGGGGCTCCCAAGTCAGTTCTGAAGGGTGGAGTTGGTAAATTGGAGCCCCTCTCCAACCTCAGGGAAGTGCGAGGGGCTCCAATATACCTGCCCCACTCTCCAGGGGGCTGGGAAAAAAACCCAAACTGAATTCCCTCCCTTTCCCCCCCATCCCATTCTAAAAACAGACACAGGCTGGGAGATCCACAAACACAAGTTACAAAGGATGCTACATTATGAAACATCTTTATCTGATACCTCACACAATGAGGGCTCAGATTTTCATCAAAGCCATTTTTAAGCTGTATACAGGCATGCGCTTGTGGTTGGACATAGCTATAACTGCTTTCTGTGGCCAAACTGGGTAAAAATTGTCACAATTATATTTGTCATGACTGAGAGGAATTTTAGAAGGGACCTAAACAAGACATTCAGCTGGGTATCAGGATGGCCAGTGAAAATCTGTGTGGATAAATACTAGGTAATACAGTACTCTGGTTCTACATAGCATAGGTTCTAAATGAATTGGCAACACTCAGAAAAAGGACTTAAGGCATCACTATCACAGTTCAGTGAAAACATCTATTAAATGTGAGGTATGCCTTAACCAAGAAGAATAAGCAGCCATAAAGATATAACTAACAAAGAAGTTAACATACTTCTCTTGGAATACTGTGTCATTCTGTTCTCTCTAACTTAAAAAAATACCAGAAACAGAGTAAAAAAAGACTCCTATATGACATATTGTCCAGAAAATACCACAAACAGAGTAAAAAAAAGACTCCTATATGACATATTGTTCAGACTGAGGCTGTTAGTTTAGAGTAGAGATGAATAAGAATGTTAGAAGTATTTAAAATAATGAATGGCAGAGGGAATGTTAATGGAACACTCCTATTTTGTTCTGCCATATTACAAGAAAGGGCTATCTAATTAAATTGAGACAATGAATTTAAATTTGGAAAGGGGATTTATATGATGTATAATTAACCTATGGATTCATTAACACAATATATCACAGCAACTGGGAATTAAGTAAAGTTCAGAAAGAGATTAGACATTTGAATGGATAAGAGCAGTCATAGTCACATGAGAGAAAATATAAGTCTTCATGCTTTAGGGCATTAGGGTGTCCCCAGTGGACTAGCATTAGGAAGAATTTTTCCCTGTGAGTGGTATTTTTTTTCCTAGTTTGTTTATTGCAGTGCAACTTTGGAAAATTTACTTTACCCCACCCCGCTTCTGTTTTCCCGTCTGCAAAATGAGAATAATGATACTGCTGCATTTTGTAAAGCCCTTTGCAACTATTATTGGAAAATCCTATATAAGAACCATGCCTATCAGATTTTAGAATCTTGATTCTAATGACCTTCTAATAGGAGGCGGCAAAATAAAGAGAGCAGAGTAAAAAGACTTTTGCATAGCAGGCTAGCTGTGCAGCAAGTACCCATGTATGCTGACTTGATTCTAATACTTGGCAGAAAAAAAAAAAGATTGTCCACAAAAAGTGGGGTTCCAGATGGTTATGCAGTGATGCTAATATACAATTTAGTCTATTAAGCAAGATTCCAATAACCAGTAATAACTGTATTATTATTATTCATTAGTACAATAGGTGAGGTAGACAACTGTTGTAATACAAATGTATACCTATTTCACTAGAGATGGAAACATTTTTGTAGACGGATACACAAAACTTTGGATACAGAGTAGGAACCAACACATTTCAGCAAAAATTCTAACTGTAACAGATACTGTAGTAACATCATTAAGAATAATTTTAGCTGCTTTAGGTTTTTGTAATTGCTTGTGTTTTATTTTCAAATGTTTGTGTTTGAACATTGACTAGTGATTATTCTAGCACAGGTTAAACTGGGACAGAATCAATGCCTTGTAGACTGTCTCTTCTGTAGTGTGATAAACACTGTCTAACAAGTTTGAAAAAAATCCATGTTAATGTTACTTCCCCAATTAGACCTGTTAAATGTTCTTTGAATGACTAAATTTGGTTTAGGTTTACACCCAGATATGTTGTTAAGCTAATGTTTTAAGTGGAGAAGTCTACAGTACGATTAACATTAATTTCTAGTGGCTTTTTTATCAAGTCTTTAACTCTAAGCAAACGAAATTGTAATTGTATTGTTGAGATTCAGTGTAACTTGATTACCTTCTAACTACTCAGTAATTCTGGAAAGTCTGCTCATTCATTCTGAACAGCAGCAATTGACTTACATATGTACAAAGAAATCATGTCATTAACATGCTGTAAGAAAGACTTTTTATGTGTGCACCCATTGTGGAGCACACTAACATAAAATAAGAAAATGTATTGGAGTGAGAACTAATTCTCATGTTAAACCTGCTTCATGCTGGTTTTCAGGAACAGACAATGCTTTTTTTTTCTGCACACTCATTTCAGAAGAATAATGCAAGCCAGTGAATTGCACTGTTTGATGGACCCAGATCAATCAGGGTTCTGCACAGTACATTGTGATTTACTGGGCCAAAAAAAACCCCGTTCTACAAACCTGTCCACTGTCAATATTGCTACCATTGACCTGATCAGTACATTCTTATACAGCTATAAATATAATATATCCAGATGAAAATCAAGACTGTGTGAAATCTATTAAGCCATAGCCAATGAAATATTTTTTATTAATTAAAAACAATTTTTCCATATCAGCAATTAATATAAAACAGTACATAGAGTGCCTGTAGATGTACAGGGAGGCTGCTCTGATGTGCTGTAATTACAGCGTGTCAGAGCAGACTCAATTAATTGAGTTTGCCGGCGTGTGCTAATTACTGCACTTCTAGCACCCTCCACATCTCATGTATTAGTGTCCCCATGCTTCAAAATGGTGGTGGGACCACATTAACTAAAGCTTGTTTGATGAGTTAAAGTTTACTACTGTGTAGTAAACATCTTGTGTAGATGTGCCCACTCTGGCATAAACTTCAATGAAACCAATGGAGTAAAACTGATATAAATGTAGTCAGAATGAGCCCCAAAGTATTCCTATCCACTGAAGACTGAAATGTAGGTTCATGGAAACAGCAACTTAAACAGTTTTCCATAGCAACTGGTGGCTTTTTTTGCTACTGCTAATTGCATTTTGCTGCTCCTTTTCCCCTTTCCTTTCTTTCTTTTCTTTTTAATATATTTTTTATTTTATTACAAAAGAATGACACTAAAGGCCAGATCTCAGTCAGCCTTGCAGGTTCCTAAACAGGACTTAAAGATAAATTATGTGCCTGAGTCACAAATCATGATGCAAAACAATTCCATTCAGTAGCCTCAAAATTACGTAGGCACCTAAGTTCAATACGCACATCCAGCATGGCTTGAAAAGATCTCAAGGCACCTAGATTCTGGTTACTGCAGATGCTCAAAAGACAGCCATTCTGGCTGCCTAGTTATGTAACTCTGGCCTAAGCTACAAAGCAAATCTAAATCAAGGCCACTTAATTCCCCGGTTTCTGAGGAAGGAACAGACCACACCTGATGACTGTTTGATACAGAGATCACACATGTAGCTCAATACAAAATGGGGAAGTGGAGTGGGGTACTTGAATTCTAGGTCCATGCCATCCTGAGGAGTTTCAAATTTAAATCTTCCACTTCCAAGGACAGAGTCCTCATTGCTAGACAATAGGTTAGGTTGGGCAGGAGGCTTCTCTCTTCCTATTGAAGTTGGCGCATAGTCCAGGATTTAAGGAGAACAAGCCAAAGGGAGTGTCATTCTGCAATCTTGTGGTTTGATGTTTCCCAGGAACTGGGGAGTCTATGGTTCTACTTGCTGCTGCCAGGTTTATGTTTAACTTATGACTGTAATATAAAATGCCCGCCAGCAAGTGGGAGTGAGGAGAGTACTTCCCAAAGCAGAGTTCTAAGTTCTGGTCCCAGCTGCCAATATAATTTATGTTGTTATTGGCTGAGTGAGTAGATGAGCTATATCATCCTTGGGAGACATCTAATTCCACTGCAAGGATTTTAGGAACCTAACAGTGTCACTTTGGATCACCCCTCTAAGTAAGGCAGCTGAATTTTATGGTTGATTGGGATCTGACCTTAGAATAATAGTACTTGGAGAAATGTTAATGTGGGCTTTATCTGTAGTCATGGACTGCTATGGGACTTTTTTTCCTTTAACTCCAACATGATCTGGATTGGACTCCCAAAAAGTGAGTGCAGTCATCCTGAACGTAACAATTCCATGTCACAAGAATACAAGGCCAATAATTGGTGCACAATATGAAGAAAAGGTCCATCCTATGATCCAAAACCAAAACTGCTTTAAAGAATTAAGACAAGCCAGATCTGGCAGATGTCCTGCAGTTGTGTAGAAGAGGGGAATGGGCAACCAAAAAACAGTCCATTGTTGGTTGGTAGGAATATCAGGCTGAATAATTTAAGCCCTTTTTGAAGTTAATCTGTATGACAAAGTATTAGTATTGCATATGATATAGTATTATCACTACCATTTCTACTTTTGAGAGGGGGAGAGATACAACATTTACCTCAAACCAAGATTACTTTGAATTTAAGCTGGCAAATGCTACAGGTGAACTTGTAAAGGCAGGAATACTAAACAGAAAGGAATCAAGTAATTTAAATACAGAGGATAGGGAAAGTGGGGAGGAAAGGATAGGGGATAAAGCAGTGCTGAAAGAGTCAGAGGTGGATTGAAGAGATAAAAATGGACAAAAAAGTCCATTTATAGCATCTGACAAAGTAGGTTGTTGCAGCTACATATCTAAAATAGCTGTCAGATTATGAATGTGCCCATGATATTAATGAGACAAGCTGGATCCTTGATTTTAGCCCTCCTAGATACACTGGTTAAAATGGCCTTCCCTTTTTCAAAATAGAAATTGTGTCAGAGTCAAGTGTACATTATGCATCTTTTTAGGTCCATTTAGCAATCAGTATTGGTATGAATCCGCAAAATGTCAGAGAAAACAATATAACAAAAACAATTTTGTTGCCTTCATTTTTCACACAACACACAATAAATAGAACCTACTCTGCTCAAAGGAACACCAGTCCTTTAGGAAACAGGCTTTAATCTCTTTGAGGAACACATTAGATCAAATCAATGAAGAAGACTGGGAAATAATCTAACTTGGATCTTTAGTGGATGGCTTAGAGAATTGGCTCTAGTTTACTTCCAGCTTTTTGGTTTGTGGAAATCTGTTAAAGTGAAAATAGGATTACCAGTGAACCATTTGTGTACCACTGATTACAGTGATTGGTCATGACATGCATATAATGGTAATATTATCAGTCTTGGAGGAGCTTAAATGTACCACAATGGTTTCCAGTGTAGTCTTCCTTTATAGTCAAAACAAAATAGATTTAACATTCAGGACTATGTCTCTCATCCTGATATGGTTATTTTGATACTGAGTTGCCATTCATATGAAAAGAACATACAGGCTAGGTCTTGACTATGTTTGAATGTAAAGCTAGCTATAGCAGTTATCCACTCTCATCATCTTTGCTGATTTGAAGTTCTACATGATGTTCAAATGCAAAGTTTTAAACCATTTTACAAGGATATAAAATTTCCCAGCAATTCTTACTCAGCCTATTTGTAAATACTAGTCATAGGTTTAATTAGATGCCCCTTATTTGCTAAGTTTTGTATTGTTTAAAAGTGTTCTGACAATGTAGTATTTACCTTTCAGCTTGAAATCTTGTGGGTTTTTTTGTTATTCAGATGATCTCTGGTTATACTGCTGATTAAACATATTGCAAATATTTCAGTAGATATATTTTCCATGGTTGCAGGGGAAGGGGGTTGTGGATTGTGAATATTCATGAGCTGAGCCTTGTGCATAGTATTTAAATATTTGTAAAAAAAATATTATGCAGGGTTGACAATGTTATGACAAATGTGAAAGGCAAAGGTAGATAGGACAAAAACATTTACCTTTGGAATGACAATGTTTGATAAATATGAAAATCAGATGTGATGAGGGTTAAGGGGGGAAAGGCAGACAGAGGATAAATAGAGGGTAAGATGAGGGGAAAATATGCCTTATGGTTTCCAATTATCAAAAGGTATGATAAACAAAAACAACCTGTGGTATGAGAATTGATACCGATTGATGAGGACATTCACACAGTGATTAAAACAAATTGATCATCTGATTACTAAAACACGAAAAATAGGGGAAATGCATACTTTAGGGCAAAAAAGTCAATTTAGGCAACACAAACAATGAAAAATAAGGCTTTTTAATAAGGATTAAAATACCAAGAGACCTCAGGGTAAGCAATAATCAATACAAAATGCTTTAAAAACTTAAAAGTCTGGGAAACATGCCACATGGCTATGAAATGAGACACAGGGGTCACCAACAACATATTGGGTTGATACAGTTCACAACCTATAATGCATTTTTTGCCTGAGTGTTCACAAGTGGAAACACCTATTATAGAGGTTTCTGCACAGGAACATGAAATGTTAAAAAAAAGGCAATTAAAATCATACCAGAGCAGGAATTAGGTAACTATTGTGGAATGATTAAATTTGGCAAGAAAGATGTATTCCAAAACATTTGACAGAAAGCCCAGCAGACACTCCAAGGAATGAATGGGCTACAGAGATTGAGCTACTCTTTTCTCTCAGAAGATGGTTATAGTTTCATAGTTTCTAGGGTCGGAAGGGACCTGGGCAGATCATCTAGTCCAACCCCCTGCCATGGCAGGAAAGAGTACTGGGGTCAAACGACCCCAGCAAGATGGTCATCTAACCTCCTCTTAAAAACCCCCAGGGTGGGATCCTGCACCACCTCACTTGGAAGCTGGTTCCAGACCCTAGCCGCCCTGACCGTGAAGTAGCGTCTCCTCTCCTGATGTCCAACTTAAACCTTCCCTCCGCCAGCTTGTGACCGTTATTCCTGGTCACTCCTGGCGGCGCTCGGGGGAACAGGGACTCCCCCAGTGCCTGTTGATCCCCCCTGACTAGTTTATAGCAGGCCACAAGATCCCCCCTCAGCCTTCTCTTCTGGAGGCTGAACAGGTTCAGGTCCCGTAACCTTTCCTCATAGGACCTGCCATGGTGTCCCTTGATCATGCGAGTGACCCTCCTCTGGACCCTCTCGATGCTGTCCACATCCCTCTTAAAGTGCGGCTCCCAGAACTGGATGCAGTACTCCAGCTGCGGCCTGACCAGTGCCGCATAGAGGGGGAGGATCACCTCCTTGGTTCTGCTTGAAATGCATCTGTGGATGCACGACAAGGTACAGTTGGCCTTCCTAGCCACCTCCCCACACTGCCGAGCCATGTTCATCTTGGAGTCAATAATGACTCCAAGATCCTTTTCCACCTCCGTGCTGACAAGAGGGGTTTTCCCCAGCCTGTAGGTATGGTGCCGGTTTCTCCTCCCCAGGTGCATCACCTTGCACTTGTCTGTGTTGAACC
>NW_005843701.1:3023-4732 GCF_000455745.1 Alligator sinensis | reverse complement strand
GCCACAGTCCCCCAGTTTCCTAATGAGAACGGGGTGAGAGACAGTGTCGAAAGCCTTCCGGAAGTCCAGGAAGACTATATCCACTGCTACCCCTGCATCCAATGATTTAGTGACCTGATTGTAGAAGGCCACCAGGTTGGTCTGACATGACCTGCCGCTGATGAACCCGTGCTGGTTGCCCCTGAGCATGCATTTCCCTGCTGGCCCCTCCTGGATGTGTGCCAGGATAATTTTCTCGAACAGCTTAAGGTTACTGGGGCTTGGGGTTATGATGCATAGAAACATCCGAATGGGAAAACTTGCACTGCCACAGTCTATGCTGTACCCATCTAATGTTAGAGATATGAAGCCTTCAGGGTTGTCAGGTTGCCACCAGCACTAAATTCATCTACAGGTGTTGACCTGAGACACACCAGATCAACACTTGGGATCCCAATATTGTGCTGTTAGACAGGAGGGTGTGACGCAAAATTATATGCACACACACAAACTACACAAACACCACTGTGAATTCACACACACGTACACATACACAAACATGCACTTTTGTGGCTGTGTGTTAACACTAGGGGGCATTTGTGGTAACTTGGTGCTTGGGGTTACTTACTCGAGGTCACTGGGGCTTGGGATTACTTGAGGTCAAGGGGTCCCCTGGGGTTACTTGGGGTCACTTAGGCTTGGGGTTACTTAAGGTTACTGGGGCTTGGGGTTACTCAAGGTTAATTAGTGTTAATTAAGCAAAGGAAAAAACCAAAAGCTGACAGAGTGGAGAAGCCAGCACAGAGGCTGGGGCCAGAGCTGGAGCTGCAGGGGAGCCAAAAGGGACCAGGAGAGGGAAGCTGGGGCAGCTGGGAACCAGGTTGGGGAAGCTGCGGGTGCCAGGAATTTGGTCAGGGAGCCAGGGAAAAGCTGGGAAATTGGGGACGCTATGGGAGGTGCCAGGAGTCAAGAAAGCAAGCCGAGGGAAAGTGGAGTCAGTGGGGGAGCTGAGAGACAATGTGGGGAAGGAACTGCGAGTTGGGTTGGGGGAACTGGGGAAGCCACAGGTGCTGGGAGAGGCTGCAGGGGAACTGGGGAAGCTGAAGGTGATGGGAGTCAGGTCAGGGAGCAGCAGGGGAGCCACAGATGCTGGGATCTGGGTTGGGAGAAATACGGAAAGACTCCAGGTGCTGGAGCCAGATTGGAGGGAATAGGGAAAGGCTCCAGGTTCCAGAGCTGGATCTGGGGCTGCACGGGAGCCTCAGATACCGGGAGCTGGAGGGGGGCTGCAGGGGAACTGCAGGAAGCCGGGAGCCAGGAAACCAGGGGAAGCTAGAGAATGGAGAGGGAGGCAGGAAAGATCAGGGAAAGAAGGCAGACACAAACAAGAATGGAGAGAGAAGGAGAAATAGGGAACACCTGGGAGGGAAAGCAGAGGCAGCAGAGTTCAATGGGGAGAACAAAGATCAGGGAGACAGGGAAGATCGGGGAAAGAAAGTACAGGTGACAGGGCACAAACGGGGAAAGAAAGCACAGGTGATGGGGCACAAGCATGGAACAGAGAGAGACAAGGCAGTGGGACACAAATGGAGAGAGATTGGGGAGAGAAGGCAGAGAGAGACAGGGGTAAGAGAGAAGGCAGAGGCACAGAGAGAGACACAAGCAGGAAAAGAGAGAGAGAGATCAAGGAGAAGGCAAAGGCAGTGGGACACAAATGGGGAACAAGGAGA
>NW_005843701.1:0-3013 GCF_000455745.1 Alligator sinensis | reverse complement strand
AGAGCAGAGGTGATGAGGCACAAGCGCGGAACACAGAGAGACCAGGCAGCAGGACGCAAACAGAGAGAGATTGGGGAGAGAAGGCAGAGAGAGACAGAGATCAGGGAGAAGGCAGAGGCAAAGAGAGAGACACAAGCCGGAATGGAGAGAGAGAGATCAGGCAGAAGGCCAAGGTGGCAGGACACAAAAAAAGGAACAGAGAGAGAAAGGGAAGATCGGGGCAGAAGGCAAAGAGAGATAGTGATCAGGGAAAAGGCAAAGGTGGCAAGACACAAGTGTTAATGGAGAGAGAGATCAGGGAGAAAGCAGAGGCAGAGGACAGATGGCTAGATCTGGGAAACCAAAGAATAGGGTTGGGAGGTCAGCGGAGAGGGAGAGAAAGCCAGAGCTGGGGGAGATAGAGGCAGCAGAGAGAAATGAAGCCCAGAAGGAGGTCAGAGAGACAGGGATTTAGTTGGGAGCCTGCAGGAAGACAGAAACCAACTTAGGGTAAAAAGTATCAGTTTTATTAGACAAGCAATGTACTATACAGCTCACAAAGTTATTGGTTCCTACTAGGGCTATGCAAAGCTTTGGACCACAATTCGGATTCGGAAAAGATTCGGATAATTCAGAGGCCGAATCTGCATGTCCAAATCGAATCACTAGCTTCTTTTGGCTTTTTTAATTGATTCAGAGCTTCTGAATCAATTCAGAAAATTGGAAATGATTCAGTGATTCAGAGGGCTGTCTGAATGGGGAAACAGAAACTTAGAAGAGGGAGGGGGAGCAGGGAGGGAGGGGGAGTAGGGGGGGAAAGACTGACATGTCTAGGTGGCCACTGAACATGATTTCTCTCTGACTGCTTTTCCAATTACAGTGTCTGTGGGGAGGGACATAGGAACAGCAAAGAAGCCTCTGCGAGAAAGCTTGCTCTGCCTTTTGTGAGCTGCTTCTGTCTGAGCAACAATGTCAGAAAGGTACTGTGCTGCCTGGCTTGCTTCATAGTCAGCAGTTGCAACTTGCCTGTTCCTTTTTGTTGTTAGAAATGATTGGATAGGCTTTAGCTTAGCTTAGCTTAGTTTAGCATCTCTTTACTTAATACTATCCAATTCATTTCTTTCGATTTATATTTCCTGCCTGCCTGACCCGATCCAGCTGACGGCATACGCGGACAATGTGACCATCTTCCTGGGTAGCCAGGAGGATGTGCGGGCCCTGGTGGACTTCCAGTGCACCTATGAGCTCACTGCATCGGCCCGCATCAACTGGAGCAAGAGTGACCCGCTCCTGCTCAGGACCTAGGCCAGCAAACCAACGCCAGACCTGCTGGGAGGCCTCGCATGGCACCGGGAAGGCCTCAAAGCCCTGGGAGTGTTCCTGGGGCTGCCGGCCTTTGCAACTCACAACTGGGAGGACCTGGCAGAGGGAGTGGAGGCCTGCCTTCAGTACTGGCACTTGCCCACCCTCTCTTACCGCGGCTGGGTCCTCATCACCAACAACCTAGCGGCAGCAACCCTGTGGCACTGCTGCGTGGTGCTGGACCCTCCTCCAGAGCTACTGGAGAGACTGCAGAGGCTCCCAGGGGACTTCCTGTGGGACGGATGCCACTGGCTCCTGCGAGCTGCCCTCTACCTGCCCACTGGCAAGGGGAGCCAAGCCCTGATTGACCTGGCCAGCAGGGTGGCTGCCTACCAGCTGCAAGCCCTCCAGCGGCTCCTGTATGCCGAGGGCCACCTCCCATGGCAGCAGCTGGCCTGCCGATTCCTGCAGCGAGTGGGGGGCCTCCCCTTTGATCGGGAGCTGTTTCTACTATACCTCACCTTCCTGAATGGGGTGGTCCTTCCCCAATTCTAACACAGCATGGTGCGGGCCTGGTGGGCAGCCTTCCTTCTCGGTCCCCAGGCCAGGCACCTGAGGTTCCTGCAACTGCTTCGGGAGCCCCTGGTCTACAACCCTGCCTTTCAGCTTGTGTGCTGAGCCTGGCCTCCGCCAACCTCGTGGCTGCTCTCATCGAGGTGCACACCACCCACCTGGGGCACTTCCTGGACCCTGACCAGTCAGATTGGCTGTCACCCAAAGCCCTGGCTGCCCAGTTGGCACTGCACTCCATCTGCACCACAGGCCAGCTTCTGCGGGCCGTTAGGGCTGCCCTCCCGATGGAAGCAGCGACCACCCTGGAAGGCTATCTCCAGGCTCACCAGACCCTCCCCACCGTGCTCGCCACAGGTGACACCTTCCTACCACTGCCCGTCATCCCAACGGTGCCCAGCAAGATGCCTGAGTGGCCCAACATGCTGCTTAAGCTCCCTGTGCCCCCGAGCAGCACTGCAGGAAGCCCTTTTGGTACACTGCCCCGCACGGGCCTCTACATGTGGGTGGTGTGCACCTGGCATGCCCAGGTGCTGGCCAGGCGCCCTGACATTGTGTGGCAGCAGCACCTGGCACGGCCCAGGACCCAATCATGGCGCATGCTGTAAAAGGCGCCCACCTCCAAGAAGACCAGCGACCTTCAATGGCGACTAGTGCATGGCATCCTGGCCACTGGCACCTTTGTGCACCACCTGCAGGAGGCCGGAACAAAGGGCTCCGTCCAGGTGGCTGTCTCTGAGGTGCCAGATGGGGGGGGCCACGGAGCCCGAGGGGACCCTCAGGGTGCGACGCATGCCCATCCGTGTCATGCCTCTGGGAGGCTGGCTACGGCTGGAACTGTCTAGGCTCCCAAACCTGTTAGGCTCGGGAGCGGCGAGAGATGTGCAGGTGAAAACCCGCTGCGCCCCCGCTCCCCCGAAGCCCCCCAGAAACCCTCCAGCAGCTGCGGAGCCCCCCGCCAACCCCCAGCACAGCCAGAGGTAAGCAGGGCCTGTGGCGAGAGGGGGCTAACCCCTTAGTGTGTGTGTGGGAGGAGGCGGCTAAGAGGAGCAGGGCCGGGTCAAGCCCCGCCCAGGCCCCCACTTCGCCCAGCCCCCCAGGGAGCCACGCGACCAGGCTGCGCAAACAGGCACGCTTCTCTGCCGGCGCGTGAGTTAGCGTG
>NW_005843700.1:55057-62168 GCF_000455745.1 Alligator sinensis | reverse complement strand
CGCACTGCTGCAGCTTTCCCCGGGCGGCAGCGCACGCGGGGGACGCGGGGGACGGGGGACGTGGAAAGGGCTGGTGCTGCCTTCTGCGGAGCTCAGGTCCGGGCTGTTTGGGCAGGGCTGGTGCTGCCTCCGGCAGGGGTGGACGAGCCGTGAGCTCCGGACGCCTCTCCCAGCCCCGCTGCTCCGGGCTGTAGGACCCTCCGTGACTCAGTGACGGCTAAGGGGTGGCTGGGTCGAGGCAGGGGACCAGAGCAGTGGGAGCCGGTGCAGCTGCTCGCCCAAGGCTTCCTCTGCCTCGCTGCTGCCATGGGCGCTCTCTGCCACGGGATCCCTGCTCAGCCTCTGCTTGCCCTTGCTGGGGGCTGCTCCTCCTCTGCCTGCAGAAGCAGTCCCGCTGTTTCAGACCCAGTGGCCACACATAGGAGTCGCATGGGGGTGCGTGTGCACCCCCGAGAGCGCTGGTGCACCCCGTGTCAGGCCGCACTCCTTGTTTAGGCAACAGGCAGGAGCGAGGGCCGGGGGGCAGGCAGGAGCGCCCGTGCACCTCCCTGCGAGTGCCGGCTGGGGATCAGCAAAAGCAGCTGCACCACTTCCAGAAGTGGCTGCAGTTCTGGAATCAGCGTGGTCGCTGTTTGGTGAGTGAGACTGGCCGCGAGGAATCCCCAGCTTTGACCCAAATTTCCTGTTCATCTGTCCCTGTATGAACTTCACACTCATAGAAGGCAGGGCCAGTGCATACAAGCCTGCCCCACCCCCAGCCTCTTGTTCTCAGACTGTTAAAAGCAGTTAAAATGTGTGTTTATCAATCACAACAAGCTGAAAAGAGTTGTTCCCTGCCTTGCCCCTTGTGTACCAATGAGGATGTACAGATTTGAGATGCAATACCCCATAACCTGACCTTGCATACTAACAGGGGCATGGAACACCACTGGGCACCTTTACTGTGGAACTGACTAATTAGCTCTGCAGTAAATGTCTCGGCATCTACATGTGCACCCCTGCGAGGGTGCAGGGAACTGAAAACCCCATGGCAGGATAGTACATGTAGTTACAAGCACTGCCCTGCTGCTGACCTTTCTCGTGAGCAGCGGCAGCACACATGTTCAAGCAGCACACGTGAGCGCCAAAAACTCTGGAGCAATAAACGGCGTAGTTTATACTTGTGCACTTATTACTTATTGCACGTGTAGGTGCGTCCACTGAGAGGTTATCACAGGTACAGGAGCAGCAGGGTTACATCAGTGTGTCCCCAAGGCCACCCCTGCCTGCTGTGGGGTTGGTAAATCTGGCTGCCTTCAGGTGGGGCTGGGCCAGGTGTGGCCTTTGGCTCTGCTCTGTCCCCGCTGGTTCTGAAGATCTCAGCTAGGAGAATAGATTTAGAAAAGGGAGGCCCATTGCACTTGCCCTTCCTCCCTCTACTTCTTCTGTACCCTCCCTGGAACCAAAGCAAAGAGAAATAAAGCAAAGAACAAAGGAAAGCCAAAAGCCGGGAGAGAGAAAGGCAAGCTGCATCCTTGTCTGCTGCATCATCATTTGTGAGAAGGGACCTCACCTCCCGCACACTTGAACCAGGACATGAAGACTCTTTCTTCACCCCTTGGGGAGTAGGACCCTCTGACCCCAAAAGATGCTCCAAGGGGCTTCTCAACACTTCAGGGAAAGGCAGGAGTGGGCTGTGGGTGCCCTGCAGCCTGCTCTGAATCATTTGAGAGAGAATTTTGAATTATAATCTAGGTCCAGATTGGAGCTCCTCCATTTCAGAAGGGTTAGTATCAGGGCAGCTGGTGCAAACCTGACTAATACAGACATGAGGGAAGTCCACCAGACCTAGCACAGCTCTTTCTCTCTACCCCCTCTCCCCGCCCCGAAAAAAAAATAGGCACTCATGGAGGAATGCCAGGGTGTCACAGACGTGGGATTAGTGCACCAGCAAAGGGGGCCAGAGTGCTCTGGCAACTTGCACTATTCCTCCACCCTCTGTCCAGCATTATAAACTGTAGCAGGAGACTTGGTACTCCTGCTACTTTAAGTCAGAGAAGCAGGTGTGGCCAGAGGCAATCAGGGGCCACATAACCAGGGAGCAGGCAGGGCTTAGACTCCAGGGAGCTCCTCTCCCCAGCAGTCAGACCCTGGAGGCTGCCGAAGGAGCACCATCTCCGCAGGAGGGCTGCAGCTCCTGACTGCCAGCATGGAGAATACAGCCTGAATCAGCCTGGCACTGCTGCTGTCAGGGAGAGGAGCTACCTGAGGGGCCCTGAACCAGAGCGCAGCAGTGAGGGCCCAGAATGGAGGCTGCTTCCAGAGTGTGGGCTCTTCTGAGTGCGGGGAGAAGTTTTCTTCTGAAAACTGTAGCATGCTTTCCCTTGTATAGTAGTTGTTTGCCCAGGAGGGAAGATTTGTTTTGTAGCCAGAGGGCTGACTAATGGGTTAAATTATACTGGTGTTTAGATTGGGACTGTGAGGAGTGGTCTTTGGCGGTCCCATTGGTACCCCAGGGCATGTGGTACCCTTGAGTGCTGTCGGAGAGCTGGCTCAAGGAAGAGTGAGTGCAAAGCCTGGAGCAGGGCTGAGCATGTGGCCTCAAAGCCCAGAGCAGTGCAGAGGAGCCCGGTGCTTGAGAGGGGCAGCAAACAGGGGCTAAGGGCCTGGCACTCAAGAGGAGAAGACTAAAGCCAGTGTCTTGAAGTCAGGTCCAATACAGTGGGCCAGGGCTAGAAGGTGAGGTGGGGGCTGAGAAGGCTGAAGCCCCGACAGAGAGCAATGGTACAGTGACATCTGCAAGGCATGGGACAGGGTGTAGGGCTAGATGGAGCCATATAATTAGCCCCTAAGGTTTGTAGGTGCCCTGGGGCACTTCCAGGATCTTACTGCTGGGGAGAAGAGCTCTCTGGAGTTTAAGCTCGGTCTCCTCTCTGGTCATGGGGCCCCTGATCGCCTCTGGCCACACCTGCTGCCTGCTTCTTGGCTGTTTAAAGTAGCAGGAACACAAGCCTCCTGCCATACCTTACAATGGTGGACACAGGATGGAGGAATAGTGGAAGAGCGCACACACACCTCAAGAGCTGGGTCAAGGCCAGCAGTGTGCAGGAGAGACTGGCTAGCTATTGGATAGCATAAGGCTTGCTCTAGGACTCTCAAGGCAGGTTCCCTTTCAATCTAATAACTACATCAAGGCGTGGTGGGCGAGATGGAAGGGAAGCCACCCTAGAGGCAGAGCAAGGCACAGGTTGCAGAGCCACCAGGGGCATCATGGTGGCCCCGAGTCCCCAACATGCTACATAAGCCCCCTTCCACGCTGCCACAACCCACTGTTAGGGCCTCAGCCTCTGAACCAGATGACACTCTCCTTGCTTCCCTTCTACTCTGCAGGACCAAGGAGGACCACTGACCCCCCAACACTAGGGTGACCATATGTCCAGGTTTGGCAGGGTTGGTGAGAAAGGAAGCACAAGTCCCAGATTGGCACCACCCTGCTCGCCTGTACCCAGCCCAGCTCCTCACAAACAGTGGCTGGAGGTGGGGGGCAGGCTGGATTGAATACCACTTCTCCTGCCTGGGGCGAGGATCAGCCAGAGTGGGGAGGACTGAGGGATGGGGCTGGGGCCAGGGTCATGTGGTTGTCATGCCTGGGGCCTGAATTTAGGACATCACAGACTTCCGAAGCTCATCCATTCTTCTACCCACTATCTCTTCCTGCTTGTCCATGTAGGCACCAACATTACTGGGCTCATGAAGGAATTTTCCTCCGTGGTCAGATTGGTATGGACTGTGGAGGTGTTTGCCTTCCTCTGTAGGGGGACATGGCCCTCTCCCTGCGATCTCTTGAGTGTGTATTGACAACAGTTTATAGAAGCAGGACGCTGGGTGCTGTGCTTCTGCTGCTTTCCCTGTGGCAGGTTTGGGTGTTAGGTCTGTGTTGTGTCACAGTCGAGTGTAATCTTATGTGGAACTTAAATTAGGTTGTAAGGGATGGTTTGAATAGGGGTGATCCTTCCTCAGGCAGGAGCTTGGACTAAATGACCCCTGGAGGTCCCTTCCAGCCCTACATGTCTAGGACTCTAGCACTCTTTGTACCCGTGGCGGGTGTTGGTAGCCAAACTCCAGCTTCCTGTTGATGACAGGCCTGTGAAAAGGACAAGGTTACATACCTTGAGCAGACCCCTGTTGCCAGTGCCCCTCACTCTCAACCTGCAGCCCCTCTGCTCCCCCAGCCCTGCCAGTGCCCTTCACTCATGACCCGAAACCCCCTGCACTCCCCAGCCCTGGGATGAAGTTGTTGCACTCTACCAGGTAGCCTGGCCACGGCCCCCTTTCCCCCTCCTATCCCCCTCCTTCCCCCAAGCCGTGAGCATGGGCACCAGCCCCTGTGCTTCCCAGCTGGCTGTGGAGCTCCCCCCTGCCCTCAGAGGCAACCCCTGGCCCCCTGCCCTGCCACAGCCCCAGCCTCTCACTTCACAAATCCCCTGGGCTGCATCCCCTTTCTGCTCACACACTACTCCCTACTCTCCAGAAAACTTTCTCCTCCAGAACTGCCCTGGCCACACCTGTTTTTCCAACTTTGCTCTCACCTCCTTTCTAGGCATGTTTCTTTTCACCGACTGAACAGTTTACTCCTTGGCCTGGATGGATCTGCTACAAGTTTTAAAACTCACCTAATAGTTAAATGAGCTCAAGGTATAACCCATGGTATTGCTTTTAGTGGGGAATTTTTAAAACAGCTTGTTTTGTAGTTTACCAGCTTGGGTGGATGGTGTCTGTTAAATGCAGATTCCTCTGCAGTGAATGCTGGCTGGCAGGAAGGGCTGCATGGACTCCTTTTCTGATGCACCTTTTGCTCTCTGCATGGTATAGAAGAACATTTCTGTGGAGTCCCTTGTGGAGAAGACCCTGTTATGCAGCTGAGGATGTCATGAGTGTCTTCTTCAGAGCTTCCCTGTGAGCAAAAGCAGGATGCCCTGACCGCTATGTGACTGGGCATTTGTCTTTGTTGTTGTCAGGAAACTAGTATTTAATTCGTGTCAGAAGGGTTTCTACCACAACAGGTTTACATTAGTTATTTTAGCAAATAACTGCCCAAAACATAATATTTTAGCATTAACAGCCCAGAACATAATAATTGGTAATCACTTAATACCGCATTTACTCTAATCCAGGACAAAGGTTTTTTCTCCATGCTGCAGGGGAGCCCAAAAAGCCCCTGGTCTTGGATCTGAGTACAAAGCAGAGGGGAGGTCACGAACCTGCCACAGCTCCAGTCCTGACCCAGGCTCAGAGTCTGATCTTCAAACTTTGCCCCATGCCCTGCCCTGCCTGCTCCCCCAAAGCTTCTGCTCCCCGTACAGTGCCTGCAGCCCCAGAGCCTATCCACTTCACACTTCTCACCCCCCGGCGCAACTATCCCCGCACAGGCTCTCTGTGTTGAAGTTTCCCATCAGTGACAACTCGGACCCCACTCATGACTATAGGGTCACTCTGGTCTCTGCCCAGGCACATGGCAGGTCCAGTTCTGAGCACACCGCAGGGCAGAGCTACACAATCACTGCTACACAATCACTGCTGCTATGTGGCAGAGCAGGGGCTATAGTGAGCATATGCTCTGTGCCCCTGACTAGAGTGGGGCCAGAGCCTGGACTGATGGTAAGCAGTGGTGGGGCAGGGGCAGCAGGGGAAAGGCAGAGGGGTACAGGCACTGGGTGGGGTGAGGAGGGTAGGCAGCAGGGAGACAAGGGGCAGGAGTCAGGCAGCTCCATTTCCCAATTTTTTGCTTCCCACAGACACTTCTCCCCCACCACTGCTTTCTGTGTTGTAGTGCTGAAGGGATCAAATTTAAGATGACCCTGCATTCATTGGAATTAATACACAGAAAGTCTAATAAGTTTATAATTTTTCTATGTGTAGCATCTAATTACTCGGGGGGGTGGGGTTCACCTTGAACTCAGATGCTGTCTTGGACACAGGTAAATATGATATTACAAAAGCAAATATCACAAATTTAATTACGTTGTTGATCCTTTTTCCCTAATTTTAGGGAGGCAAAAATATTTTGAAGACTAGTTTATTTCAAGTTTTCATTTAAAAAATATTTAGACAATGCATGATTTGTTGTTACTTACTGTAGCAGACCCTGGTCCCATAGGTGTCTCTGACACCCCCTGGTAGCCAAGAGAGTCCTGCCCACCCCGACTCCTCGAGGTCCTCTCCCTTTTCCACCTCACTTGCCACACCTTGATGGATCTTAGAGTCCTTGCGGTGGCTGCCACAGGGTCCCAGAGTGAGACTCAGGCCCTAAACTGACTTGTGCTTCCACATTCCCAGCTGGCACCAGTCTTGCTCTCAGACCCTAAATCACCTTGGGGACATTAATCATGGCCTCCAACCTCCCTCACAGCCATGCCCAGGCCACATGGGTGACACTCAGGATCAATTCAGAGGAGACCCCCTGACTCCCACCCAGTGCAGCACTTGGCTTCTCAGGCCTCAAAGGTTTGTCTGTGCTTCAGCCTCTCTTACATAGAGAATCATAAAGAAGTTGGGCTGAAAGGGACCTCCAGAGGTCACATCAACTCCAACCCATTGCCTGAGGCAGGATCACCCCTACCCAGACCATCCTGCACAAAACAATTGCCTGACCTCTTCATAAAAAAATGACAGTCCGTCTCGTCCTGAGCAGGGGATCAAGACCTTCTAGACAGGACCCTCCAGCTTTGGTCCCAGCAGCAGCACTGGTACAGCCCCGCTGCAATCCCCAGCCTGGGCATCCAGGACCCCTGAGGGAGGCTAAAAAACATCTTGCTCTATATAGGAGGGGCAGGGCAGGAATTTCACCCTCGCCCCATGTGGCAAACAGCAAAGACCAAAAGCCTGATACGTCCCTGTAGTCGAATGCAGGCATTGCTATGCCTAGATCATCCCCCATCAGTGGCTGTCCAACCTCTCCTTGGACATCTCCAGAGATGGAGAGTCCACATCTTCCCTGGGCATCTCTTCCATTGTCTCCCTGCTCTGACAGTGAAGAAGTTTTTCTGGATATCTAATCTAAATTTCCTTTGTTGCATCTTCAAGCCATTGGTTCCCATTCTCTCTGCAGGATGAGGGAAACGGTGCTTTCCCT
>NW_005843700.1:48936-51068 GCF_000455745.1 Alligator sinensis | reverse complement strand
TTGCCGCCCCTCCCCCGATGCTGACATGGTCACCGGCAGCTGCAGGCGGTCCTTGCTTGCCACTTGCCACTGCTGTGCCCCGGCACCAGCCTCAGGAAGCACACATCATTCATGAGCAAGAGGCACTCTCTGGAATAGCCCAGGGCAGCCCTTGGGGCAGGATGGGCTTGTAGTTAGGGTTTGGGGCAAGGAGTTGGAGGAGCATGCTCAGCTCCTAGGTCCCCCTGAGATTTTAGGGAAATTCTGGACTATCTGTGTGATAAAATGGGGGTAGAGAGCCTACAGGCTGTGAGCTTGCTGGAATCTTTCTCTCTGGGTCTGTGCAGCACCTGGCACAAGGAGGCCTGAGCTGTATTAGTGCCTCCAGCTTTGACTATAACGCCATTAATAATAATGCCTCAAGGGCACAGGGCCTTTTCAGATACCACACTGGGCTTAAACAAGGGAGCAGGCATCAGTACCCTGCCCTGCACAAGTGTCTTTACACTTACCATGGTCTTTGGGCACCTGTGTGTGCACAGCTGGATAGCTCACAGCCCCCTGGTATAGTTCATGTTATCTCTGAAAAATTGCAGACTTTCCCAAGCAACCTCTTTCTCCTGGTTCTGCAGGTCCAGCAGCTCCATGCAAGGGAGAGGCACCAGCTGCCTCTGGGGATGTGCTTACAGGGTCACCCTTGGCAAGGGCCCTCCATATGCGCTAGGCCTGGCAGTGGTGGACCCAAGACTGGCCTTGTTGCTGGCCTCCCCAGTCACTGTGGCAGAGGAGTGGCTGGCAGACTAGTAGGCCTGGCAAACTGAGGACATCATGAAGAAGCAGGAGAGCATCATGTGCGAGCTGGAGAGGAACCAGGAAAGGGCCTGGGAGGGACAGGCATTCTGGGAGAGGCTCCTAGTCCTCAAGAAGAGGCACATCACCCTCCTCAGGAGGATGCTGGAGCCCCAAGAACAGCCGGCTGCCGTTCAGGCCATGGAGGAGGACCGCCAGGTGCTGGAAACCATCCTAGCCCTGGCAGTCTACATCATGTTGCCCTCTGCCCAGCCCCTGGCCCTGGTCCAGCTTGCACCTTGGGAGCCCACCTGCTGCCCAGCATTAAGTCCCCAGTGGGCCTGGCAGAGCATCCTGCCCCAGCACCTGCCCAATGTCCCCCACCAGCCTGGCCTCCTGCCTGGGCTCCCTGCCTCCCCTTACCCAGGCTTCATGCAGCCCATGAACAGGAGCTGCCTGCAACAGGGCCAGAACTGCAGGCTGGCCCTGCTAGCCTTGGGCCATGCTGCAGGAGGGAGAGATAGCCTCCCTCGCCCCCGGGCATGCCCCACCCCAGACTGTCTATGCTGTCTGCATCCATGGGGGTCTGTCCAGAGACCAGACTACCGGGTGCCTGTCCCTGGGATCCACGCAGTAGGTGCCTCCACCCCACTGTCCCCCACCCTGGGAGTGCACACAAAGCACAATATACATAGCTTTCACGGGGAAAACAGTGCTTTCTTGGTGGTGGGTGGGGTAGTTGGTGGTGGGATCTGTGTTTGCGGAGGGAGGGTGGGATGGAGTCTGAACTTATGGAGGGAAATTAAGTGTTTTGCACAAAACTGTCCACAGTGAGCATGGTGCTGTGGTGTGTGGTGTGCCTGGGGTCTGTGACCAGCTAGCCAGGGGCCTACAGTGTGGGGTGCAAGAGCAGGTGGTCCACCAGCTCCTCTTGCATATGATGCCCTGCGTCCACTGCCAGGTGCGTGGCTCGCTCAGGGCCCCGGTTGGGGGCACTCCAACACTGTTGCTGCTGCTGGCAGCTTGCACTCCCACTGCCAGGTGTATCCCGCCTCCTGCACCTCCTTCCCCACTAGAGAGCATAAATAGTTTGAAAGCTTCTTTGAGGACAGTCTACTTAGGCCTATAGAGTTGGCCTTTCTGGTCCCATTGCAGCACCTGGCCCCAGGGACCAGAACTCCTGGTGTCGACCTTATCCTGAGCACTTGCACTGTCATTTTGATTCAAGAATATTTACTTCCCAAAGCCTGCTGCACGTTATCCTGCTGCTCTTAGAAGCCCTTACCTGTAGAAATCTGTGCTGTGAGATGCAAAACATTCACCACCATGGCTTTAAATACTCATCGTCTCGGAAGCAAGGAGGC
>NW_005843700.1:46784-48905 GCF_000455745.1 Alligator sinensis | reverse complement strand
CACTCTTCTTTGAGGAGGGAAAGTGGGAAAAGAATGAAAATGACCTTTCTTGGCTCTCAGGTGTTGTCTTATGAAGCAAGTATTTATGTCCCAGGAGACTAGAAATGCCCTTGAACGTGATCTCATTTCCTCACTGATGACACATGCATCACTTTCACCCACAATGCAGAAAGTGGGAGGGTGCAAGCTGTACCTCTTTCCAAAGTCCTTGATGAGCTGCAGAAAAGAAAAATAGAAGAGATTTAAATTGCATTGGTCACTAAGAATGTAGATCATCCTTGGAGGATTGGAAATGGGGGATGGAGATGGATTTTGACTCCAGCTACAGGGAAGCAAGGAACACTGTCTAGTGACTTGGCCTCTAAAAATTCACCAACCAGGGATATGTCAGCACTAGCAAAAACCATGCGGGTCTCTCTCCCCTTGGAGCAGATAGTTCCACTGGATGTAGCAAAATAGGGAAAGTCAACAGTGCAGGCAAGCCTTGTCATAACCCTCCTGTCCAACTCTGAACTAAAAGATGAGCTCCCTTACTGCTTCCCATATTGTTTCAGTGTTCAAGTGTCACGGATTCCCCTGTGCACACGTGTGCCTGTGCCAAACACGCTGAGATCCAGAAGAGTAACACAGCCAGGCCAGCCCCGGAGCTGCCCCACACCTCCTCTCTGACATCAGGCTCTACTGCAGCCCTCTCCCTCGTCAGGCTCTACTGCAACCTGCTCATGAACTTCAACATCCATTCGGGCTTTCATCTTGTTCCCCAGTCTCAGTAAAATGTTTTCATACACCTCAGCATCCCAAACACCTGCCATACCCATTCACCAGCCCAGGCATGGATTGGCCATAATGTCCTCTGCTGGCAGCAATTCCCTACCTCACACCTGGGAACAGTGGCGTGACACAGGATCCCAGAATATCCAGGCAAGGAAAAGACTCCACCAGCCCTGCCCACACACTATTGCCAGCCGTGGCCATTTTCAAGGGGCCTAGGCTAAGCTGCAGAAGTGCTGCCAAGCAGAAGGCCTAAACCCTGTTTCTGAGTAACTGCAGTGTGAACCTTTGCAGATGTGACAACTAACTTGGTCAGCAAATAAGGGAAACCATCAAACACAATTAAACAGATCGCAAAGCCTAAAAGGAGATAAGGGAAGACCATACATTAAATAATCCATATACTCTACAGCATAATTTTATCTGAAAGTAGTGGTAGTGATTGACATTACCAAACATGTTAGATGTTGTTTTGCTATAATAGATATATTTTTTAAATGCTTAAATAATTTGTAAAAACAAAAAAGCCTGTCCAGAGAAGACCATTAAATAAAAAACAGAAACAATATTCCACAATGGGCAAGGAAAGGAGATAAGAAACCCTCTCTCTTTCCCAAGGGTATAAATCCCAACTAATTGACACCTTCCAAGTCCACAAAAGATCTGGTTCAGTTCAGTTCCAAAAGTGTCAGTGAAAAAAAGACATTTAAATAAAAGCAAGCAGAGAACATTTATCAGCTCAGAAAAACCTAACTTAGTTCAGGAGCCATTGTACTAACAGAATGGGTGACCTGTTCCAACAATAACCTGTTGGCACTGCATTTATGACCTAGTCCTGATACCTTGATCCGAGCAGACCCAAACCATTTGACTGACCACAACTTCTTCCATTCAATAATAGGCTAATTTTATTGATACACAGTGATAGAAGATAAGATTAATACAGGCAAGAAACCAAAATAACTCTCCCGCCCCCCCCCATTCAACTTATCTAGCAATTCCAGGGTTCTCAAAGAGGGATGGTAAGTCTGGCCAGTACACGAGCACCACCCTGTGGTTCTTTGCCTGAACGTCAATCAGGGCTAGTAGTAGAGATGATATCTTTTATTAGACCAACAAGATTTTTGCAAAAAAAAATCTTTAATTGCAAGCTTTCAGGCACAAACACCCTTCATCAGGCATTGGGGAAAAGATTGTAAAAGTTCTCCTGGGTAGAAATGAAAGGTCATATTTCAGAGGATTTCACAGAGGAGTCAATAGATGGAAAATTCCTCTTTGCTGGTAAGGAGTCTCTCACCTCTTGTGAGGGTCTGTGATGATGCAAAGTCCCTTGAAACAAAGGTAATGAAG
>NW_005843700.1:20676-46774 GCF_000455745.1 Alligator sinensis | reverse complement strand
ATGCCGCGCTTCCCCTGCCCCCGCTGCCCACAGTGGGGTGGGAGAGACAGGCTGGCAGCATACCCTCTGGCCATGGTGGCCTCAGGATCCCCTATCCTTCTCCAAAAACCTAATTGTGTATTCTTTTCCTCCTGGCATCTCACCATTTCTAGGTACCATTTATTGGTATCCCTGTGCTCATCATATTGTGCATGTTCTGTCCTGTCAGCATATCCCTTTGTTTCTCAAACATATCACATGCCATCACCCTAATTTGGTCTTTCACTGGTGTCTTAATTTGGGCATCCCTGGCCTCCTAGTTTGGTCCTTCCACCAAAAGCAGAAATCCCAGGGGCTTTGCAGCTGGTCACTGTGACCTGCTGCTACCTCATCTCGTTCTGGAATCCTGTTTGCATGTTTTCGATTTCCTGGGATGCGTGTCTGCTCACCCGCTAGCTTCAGACAGTGTCTGCTAAAAGGCTGAGAGCATGAAAGTTTGCCACAAACAGACTTGTAGAAACTAATTAATTGTTTCCATTCCCCTGAGCCATTCTTCTAATGCAGCATCTACTCTACCTGTAAGACAATTCCTAAATGCAAATCCTTAAATATCATTTTCTAGTCATCAGACCCAGGTGGTGGAAGGCCCCTCACTCCATTCCTTCCCCATCCAGAGACAGCCACCCTACACCCTCGGCAGGTTAGAGCTGGCACCCCTAGAAGGAACAGCTCCCTAGCCCATTTTCTTGCTCTGAATGAGCCTGTGCCTTTACCCCAGGATCAAATTAGAACTAGTGCCCCAAGAGCAGAAAGACCCCATTTCCCACCCTTGTGCCAGCCAATGCCCCATACCCTTTGTTGGTGTATTGCCAGGGGTGTGGATCAGTGTGTGCGTATGAGGGGTCACTTATTGGTACGTTGCAAGACCGTGTCGATCACTGTATTCTGGGGGGCGGGGGAGGCATGTAACAGGGAGCCCCTATCCCCTGCTACTCTAAGAGACAGAGAAACAGCTGACTGGGACAAACTGGTAGGATGAGGCAAGCTCCTGAATAGTCAGCTGGCCGCTGGGACTGTGCGCATGGTGCAGGCTGCGAGAGCAGCAGGCCTACTAACAAGTAAGGGGAAATCCCTGAGGCTTGTTAGAGAAGAAGCCATCAAAACTACACGGCTTCAGAGCACCGAGCCTACAGATGAGGCAATGGCAAACCCGTGGGCCTGGTTCGTGGGAAGAGGGAGATCAGGTGACTGGAAGGGGGAGTAGCTAGGGCAACATAATAGGGCTGTGCAAAATGGCAGCGCTCCACTTAGACCAGTGTTTCGAAGTTTCAACAGAACGGCATTTTGTTTCAAATTTTGTTTCAATTCAAAACAGCCGTGCTCTTTCATTCTGTCAAAACAGGGTCAAAACAGCGAAACTGTTTCAATGTTTCAGCCATAGGCTATAACAGGGAAGGACAAAACTGCCTATAACTGTGTTATTTCTGGCTTGATTTGAGTTAAGCTTGCAGGAATAGTAGCCCCTTCTGAGGGCATCAAGCCTGCCAAGTTTCAAGGAGATACATGCAGAGGGTTCGGAGACACTGCACCCCAAAGTTTTGAAAGCAAAACTCATGTCACGTGTATGTGTTAAGCCACAGTGGGGTCAAAGCTGCCAGCATGCTAGCCCCTGCTGAGGCCACAAACCTTGCCAGGTTTCGAAGAGATAGGTACAGGGGTTTGGGGGAAACTGCACCTCAAGCTGCTGATAAGCAAAACTCGTGACATGGGTGACACTGCAAGAATAACCAGGCCTGCATTATTGGGAATTCAACAATTCTATCATTTAACCACCAATGCTTGTGTGTGTTAAGGTGCAACAGGGTGAAAGCTGCAGGCCTGCTAGCCCCTGCTGCAGCCCCTCAGAAGGGGCTACCATTCCTGCAGTTTTGACCCCGCTGTGGCTTAACAGCATTTCTTGCTGTTACTTCACTCATCCCAATTCATCAGATCTCCCACACGGTGGGCAGAAACTCTGCCACACAGCCACCAATGCAAGTACTGCTTCCAGCTGCTAGGGCTTTTGACCTTCCAGGAGCCCAGGCCTCACATCAAGCTGCCTGGCCTCTTGCTGGAGGAGCTGGAAGCAGAGCTGGGAACCTCTCAGGTCACTGCTCAGCTTTTTGCTGGAGCTGGGGAAATTCTCCTGCTGGCCACAGCCTCTCATAGGCAATCCTGGAGCCCAGCGGGGAGCCTCTCCTGCCGGCCGCACGCCGCACTGCTGAGGGTCCAACTGCTGCCTGCAGGTCCTGCTCCTTCAGGTGCTTCTGGGGCAACTGCTCCTGCCCCGCTGGCCCAGCTCTTGCTAACTCTTTGAAACTCCTTCCTCATGGTCCCTCGCTGGTCTCTCCTGAGTCAGCCGCACTGCCCCTTTTATCCCCCTCCAGGTGACCCAAGGGGCCAATCAGGGGACATGGAGGGTGTCTCTCCGGGGCCTGATTGGTGAGGAAAGGGAATTCCAAACCCTCCAATCATCTTTCGCACTTTCTGGGGGGCACGGGTCCCCCCTGCCCTTTGGGTCCCCTCCGGGCCAAATCATTACCAGCTAGCCTGTCACATCAGAATTGACCTGAGGACAGAGTTAGGTGACAAGAAAAAGCAAGCTCCAAAAGTGAAGTTCTTCCAGTGAAAAAAACTTAGGTACTGGCCGTGGGAAGTTTATGCTCTCTAGCTGGCACTAATTCTATCAGCATTATAGAGAATAAGAAAGAAACAATCTCTTGGTTAAATGAACACCACTACATTGGGCCACTGACATACTAGTAAACACGAATGAATGGAAAGAGCTGAAAAGATCTTGGAAGTGAGGACAAGAAGTCTGGACTTGAATGAATGATACTAAAATTAATTAAAAAAAAAGATACATAGCTACATTAAATCAAGGAATGTTTATCGTGAACCCAAATTTATTTTCTGATTAAATTTCTTGTTTCATGATTTCTCAACTATCCACTTTTTGAGTAAAGCTATTCTGAGGGACTTTCAGCTCCTGTTAAGCGTTGCTCCAGAACAGCTGGGTTGACTAATGGGCTTCTATCGCAGACGGCCAGGTTGGTTCAATTAGCGTCATCTTCCCTCTCTGGAGGCACATCAGTTCTTCCTCATTCTGACAGAACATCTGCAATGTCACTTTATTGAAAGAAAAGGTTTTGGATTTCCTAAAACATAACATAGGAACCTCCATAAAAGTTGCCAGAATGTGCCAAGGAGTGCTGCCGATTCCTGGACAATTAATGCTGACCAAGACCATGTCCTCTGCAAGCCTGTAGAAGAGTTGCTTGCAAATGTAGACATGCAAGTGAAATGTTGAGGGATAATGTTGGGGGGGGGGGTTTGCCTGCCATGTTGGGTTGTGGGCAGCCAGGTCTAGGGGTCACTCAGGGCTCAAGGGGCAGATGGGTCAGGAGGAGTGAGCAGAATCCAGATATAGATGGGTCAGGAGGCCAAGGGGTCAGTAGGCAAACAAGGCACGTCACAGAGCAGGAGGATTAGACAAAGTGCAGAATCAGAGGATGAGCCAGGAGATCAAGCAGACAGCAGGATCTAGGGATCAAGCAGGCAACAGGATCTAGGGATAAAATGAGTCCAGAAGCTGAAGTGTTGGCTACAAATGTCCAGCTCGGGATCCTTAAAATTCTAGTTTATTAGGCGGATTGAAACACTGTAATGAATTAAATCATAAACCTTGGGGCTGGTCCCCACACACACATGCACACACATACACACACACACACAGTAGCAAGCTACAGTCAGGTATACCTATCCTACAAGCGCTGGAGTCTGCCGTCGATGGCCAGTCGAGGCTTCTTTCAGCGTGGTGTTATCCTCCAGAAGGGGGTTGCCGACTGGTCCTTCTGGCTGGACAGGTCTGGTCGAGTTGGAGATCAAGAGGGCGCCACTGAGGGTCACTTTTCACTGCCTTTTATCTGTCCCTGGCAGACTTTGGTGACTCCCCAGTTTTCAGGTTTGCCCAATCCAGGGGTCGTTGACCCTCGTGGGACTTCCCCTCTGGGAGCGGTTGATCTGGAGATACTCAGCCCAAAAGTTGGTCCCTGGCGTTGATTAACTCAGGCCAGGGCTTCTAGCCCTTGATCAGTGAGGTTTAGAGATTTCCCGGTTGTTACATTGTCTTCTATTGAATTCTTCCCTTGGTTGATCTGCAGCTTCCAGGTGTTAATAGCTGTCTGCTACTCTGTTACACATTCAATCACGTTACACATTCAATCACTGGTTCACTCGCTCTTTCAGGGGCCAGCCTGATACAGGGAAGGGCAGTTTGATTCCTGCCCTTGTTAACATTGTTACAATGTATAACTTACTTATGAAACTAAAACACATTTAGTTGAAAGTTGAAAGGTGAGGAGTATAAAATATAAGCTACAAATGCCATGGCACACAAATAGATAAAAATACCAAAATACAAGGGGAGATACAAAATGCACACACACAAATTTTAAAACACAATTCCTTATCTTAAAGTGAAAGAGAGAGGAAGGAAGAAAAGGTAGAAAAAGAGAAACATATCCAAAGAGGGGAGAGCAAATGCAGGCAAGAGGAAAAGTGGGCTTTCTGCTACAGAAGGTTCAGACAGAGTGCGGAGTCAGAAGGTAAGGTGTGTGAGGTAGCCAGGAAAGCAAGTGGAGCGCAGGCAGAGGCACCAGCCATAAGGAACAGTGAGGCCATCTGGGTAAGGGTTGACCCCTTCACCCAGACACTACGTCTTGTAGTCAGGGGTTTATATGAGAGGGACTGAAGTTTCAGCTGAACCTGGCCAGCTGCTCCAGAGGATGGCTAGCCCAAGACAGAAGTTTCTGGCTACCTGTGCTGAGTCCGGCTGGTCAGCTGGAGAAATGGCAGACTGGGAAGAGCAGCCACTTGAGGCAGGCTGAGGCTCGATGTTTGAAGTTGTGTCCTGATATGAGCCAGCTCCCATGCAACAGTCAGTTTCTCCTTCCTGACCCCACCGCTGGCCTGGGGGGATCTGCATGGCCTGTGTACATCCCCCCCAGCCACTCACAAGTTGGATAGCCCCGGCATAGGTTGTCTACAGTTTTCCAACTTCCTCAGCTGTAAAAACAGCCCCAGGACACACCTCTGACATAAGGCATACAAAGAAGAATCATGAATGCAGAGCCACGTAGGGCATTTATACACGGGTTTTGGGAGTGGTGTTAGGGCATTTTAATTGGGTGGCTCTGAGAGCTGTTCTAATTAAAGCAGCTGGAGCTTCTTGTGTATCAGCATCCCCACGCTTCAAAATGGTAGACCAGGAGTCACGGGGGTTGCACGCCGTTAGGCCAGGTGGCTCCATGCTGCCACATGCAGCTCCCCCCTGGAGTGCTGGCAGCCCCATGTGGAAACACAAATGCTGGCCTAGCTTCCAGCTCCTCCTGACTGAAGATCCAGGAGGAGCTGGGCAGGGTCACTTTGCTCCAAGCAGCACAATTTGCCTCACACCAAAGTGCATGTCCAGGCACATGTGCTGAGGTATACATTTCTGGCAGAAATTTGAGCCGCTGCTATTTGAGCTGCTGCAAGCACACATGCCTGCAGGTGTAGATGTGCCCTGGGGCCACATCCAAATGAGTGTGGACATTTGTTTCCCTGGGGGCAGGAAGCAGTGGCACACCTTGTGTTGCTGCTACTTGTTCCCAGGGAATGCCTGTGCCACGTGCCCTCTGGCACTTGGTAGGTTACCCTGGGTGAGGTAGGGGAGGCTGGAACCAGCCCAACAGCCTTACCTGGGGCCCTGGGGGTCTCCTGGGGCTGGAGCAGCAGTGATCCTGCCACTTGGAGCCAGCCAGGCTCTGGTTTTGGCCAGTGCATGCTGCCCCCATGCGTACTACTCCACCTTTTTGTGCAGGCTTTTTTGACCCCAGGATCTCCTGCAGTCAATCCCTGCCCCCCTCCCCCCTCCTGCACTGCTGCAGCAAGGAAAACAGCTTTATGTGCAGTATGTGGTGCCACAGATGTGTCTGCAGTGCTACATACCGCATAGCCATGCTTGTCTGTATGTGGCCTGGGTGCCTTGCCTATGCTGGACCCTCAGAAACTGTCCCTGGCTGCTTCTGCCGCAGCTACAATGGCTTCATGTCCTCCACCATTAGCATTGTGTCTGTGCACCAGATGTTGCTGCTAGAAGCAGTTTCATGGGACTGCTTCTGCTGCCAAGGTGTGGAATCCACAGGGTGGGGGTGCAATTGTGGGGCTCCTACTAAGTTGCTCACACACCCCAGCTTCCACTACTGCATGATAATATTTTCCTGGGTTTGGTAACATACAGCTGAACAGTCAAATGCAGGCAGTTCCAGGGAAGAAGATGCAATTTTTGGAGAAGATTGGTATAGAAAGGTTGGTCTTCCTGCACCCTCTCAGTAGCATTTTTACTTCCAATTCCAGAGTCCCTGGTGCAATTTAACTGCCTGCTGTCTAGAGACTCACACACTGCCAAGGAGATTTCTCTTGGTGTTCTGGCTTCCAAGCTGATTAAAGGAAGTGCTGAAATACTGTTTTACCTTGTGTAGCTATTTCACAGTAGCACTCTTGGTGATAAGGCACTGATCCCCGTGAGGTCAACAAACAACAGGTTTCCACAACGCATTTTATCGAGGTGGCACATTTGAAGCAATGCTGGTTCACATCTTTCTCAAGGACAATTCTACAGGCTATCACACGGAGCTGGCAGAACTAATTGCTGTACAACAAAAAAGTGTTACAGGCCAATTTAAGATCTGTTTGGTGCATGGGTGCGTAAGGTTTAGAGACAGTAAATCCAGTGTTTGCTGAGTGCAGAGATAAACCGGATGAACAGGGTTTTGTGTTTGTTTGCGCTCATGGAGGGAACAAGGTCAGTGTGGTGCGTGTGCATTTCCCATTAACAGCAAAGGCACCCACGCAGACTATGATTTCCAAACACCAGTTTAATCCAGCGCTCAGAACTTGATGGTACTTTTAGCTATAGCCAGCACATTTATTCTAACACCTATTAGGAACTGAAATAACTTAAGCTACTGATAGTTTACAACAAGCTACATGACAGAAATGCTTTCAAATGTCAGTGAAAACACTCATGAAATGCTGGGAAATGGAAATCTGAGAGGGAGAAGCACACAGGCACAGGCAGGCAGAGGTAGACAATATTGATCATGTGCAATGATTACCTGTTAACCCATTTATGCTCCCCATTTGCAGAGAAAAGTGATGACCCATTGGAAAAAAACCCTCTTCCTCATCCCATATACCCAGTTTGTTCATAATTTAAGCAATGCTCTTTGATTCTCTCTGATGTGCTTTTCTGCCTAGGAAGCCATTCAGTTCTGGGGGCCACTTAGTCTTTCCCATCTCTGCCAAGATAATATTCCTTTTTGTAGCCTGTAAATGACCTTTCCATCACATTTGTCACCAACTCTGATAGATGTCCCTTTTTCTTCCCTTAAGGGCTGGGGAGAGGAGGCAATTTTCCCATTGGAAAGACCCTAAGAAAGGAAGTGATCAAAATCACTGGAGAAAGGATCAGGGTTAAGTTGAAGAGAATGTGCCACCTCCCCCTCCATCCCCCTCTGCCTCCAAGGAGCAGAGCTAGGGAGGGGGGTGAGGCCAGCGCTGCTATCCTTGCCCCCCTCAACTCCAGCCCTGCGGGAGGATGGCGGGGAAAGCACCGACATGACAGAGGGGACTGAAGGGCCGGAGCAGAGGGGCGAGGCCAGCACCACTGGCCTTGCTCCCCCACTGTGTCCCTGCTCCTTGGAGGCAGAGGGGGACAGCGGGGACAGCGCCATCATGACAGTGGGGATCGAGGGGCTGGGGGGAGCCAGGCCAGCGCTGGTGGCCTCCCTTGTATTATATTAGAATATACAGAAAAGGTGAGAGAAACCCATGTGGAACTCTGTGTCAATTAAAATGCCACCCAGCTGTTATCTGCTTCATGTGCCATGACTTATCCTGCTTCTGGGCACTCAGGGAAGCCCTACCCTCCCTTTCTGCTCCCTCTCCATCTGGGTTATGACCCTGGGCCCTTTAGCCACTGTCTGGTGGTGGAAGTTCCAATTTGTTTGACTGTATCAGTCATTCCCTGACTTGTAACAGGGACTCTGAGCTCAGGCTTTTCCTCAGAATGAAGTCTCAGCATCGATTCTCAGTTTTTATGGGAGGGAAAGAAATGAGCAAAAGGGCCATTACATAATAATCACCCTCTTCCCCTTCTTTGCAGAAGCAAACATATTCAGCCACTACAAAAATGATGAATAAGGAGCAGAAGCTTGCATTACAAGGTAGGGTGGATTAAGTACAATATGGCTTAATCATGCTTCTCAGGTTAAAGAGTGTGCCTCTTTCTCAGTCTGTAAAAGTAGGGTCTGAAAAAGTTCAGGAGAGCTTAGGGAAGAAGGTAACCTTGCCTCTGGATCCTTGCCTCTATGTAGAAGACATGTTTTACTTTCTCTCTTTCCCATGTCAATCCATTTCTAATCATAGGACACCTGGCTCTTTACAGGTCTCTTTGTAAATGCTTCAAAATCTTTGATTGAAAGAGTATGAAATTTAATTTTTTGGAAAATAGCAGATTGCCACATCAAAAGAAGATGTCATATTGTAACTGTCTCTTATAAGGAATTTACTCAGCCTCTTCCGGCTTCTCATTAAAGCTTTCATGAAGGCTCTGCAGTGCCTCCTGTTTTGTTATTTTATACCAGTCCTCTGGGAGATCAGCAGGGCAAGCATTATATTCCTTAGCAAACTGCTGATTGAACTCCTTAAAAACTTCCAGTAATCAGAAGCATTAATGCTGGGATCTGGCTGGATACGCCAATCTGGAAAAATCTGGCGATAATCTTTATAGGGATGAAATTCTCCATTTGTTTCTGCACATCTAAACCTGTGGCGGGAAACCACAGCAGAGGAGCATATGTCATAGTTAAGTAACTTTGTTTCATCCCAGTGGCACTTTCCTAAACCTTTGGGGCGATGGATGGATGCAAAGTGCTCGCTGTGGTGTTTGCCTCCTCCCTCACAGGGAATTTTGCAGAATGGACACTGTTTCCCGCAGCCAAACACTCGTTTAAATATTTCATCCTGGGGTCTCACTGGAAGTCTGGAGAGTTTTGACTTCAACTCCTGCTTTTCAAAGCTGACTAAGATTTCTCTTTTGAGATCAGGAATACATTTCAGTAGAAAATCTGAAAAATTACCTGCACTTTCTTTGTTTTTAAAAAGTATCGCTTCAAAACTCTCCTTGGGAATGACAAGGTCCTGCTGCAGTGCCTCACAGAAGCAGTGTAAAAAGGCAGAGACTGTTTCAGTCTCCCCACCTGTGGAGTTGTTCAGAACATCACTGACTTTCTTGATAATTGCAGACAAAATCCTTTCCTCCAAGTCTTTAAGCCTTGCCTACTTTCTGTAATGAGTTAACAACTTCTTTTGTATCCAGGTTTTGACAAAATCCATGTAATTCATTATGTAGCTCACATAGCTGTCAAAATTGTTCTTTTTCAACAGCTTCTTCAGGACACAAAATTGGAAAAAAGTCCAGTTGTTGTACTCAGTTGACTGTTCACTGTGCAGAAAATCATCCACAATTTCTGTCCCAAGCCTCTTGTTCACATAGTCCTCCAGTGCAGGTCTCAAGCACTGGGTGCAGAAATTCCTGGCCCTCTTTTGACCTCCATCTCTCTTGAAGTAAAGATCTTTGAATGTGGAGAGGTAGTGAGGCTTCAGCTTCTCCAGGCGGTGCTGAGGGTCATTTTCTCTAATGAAGTTTTCATGCATCTTCTGGAACGCTTGAGCTGCCTCCCCTAGAACGTGAAGTTTCAGTTCAATTTCAAAGCGTGCACTAGTTCTTCTGTATTGATCATTAATATGGTGAAGGTGCTCATTAATCATACGCAACAGCTCCCTGCAATAAGTTTCATCATAATCAGCTTTGGAACTGACCTTTTGTGCAATATAGTTCTTGCATTTATCCACTAAGGATTTCGCCATAGCATCTACCTTATGAAAACATTCTGGTGGAATCCGTTCCTTCCGACGTGAGAAGATGGCTTGTGTCCAATTTTTGTTCTCTGTTAAATCTATGTATTCATGTCTCATTTTGAAAGATCCCATATTGTAAGCAGACAATCTCTGGGCCCCTCCTAATATCTGCTGTACTGCGCTCCCTTTGTTTTCTACATCTTTTCTCAGACGCATCTCCATTTCTTCATATATGTTACGTTTATGTAAAGGAATAAGTAATAACTCTGACAAAATTTCCCTCCACGTTTTTTCAAATTCTTCATCAAGTGCATTACTGGTTAGCTTGCCTTGGCTTTTCATGCAGTGCTGCAGCAGACTATCAACTTTCTTGCCAACCTTTTTATTGTACTCTAATAGAACGGCATCTATCCTGTGTTGGCCTTTGGCAATTCGAACTGCTTCTTGGCACTTGCTGAACGAGTAATGCTGCAGGTCAGTTCTGAGACCTTGTACACTCCTGATAAAATCTTCCCGGTACTTCACAATCAGGTGCAGATTTGGTACCCCACTTTCAAAATAAAGTTCCAAACTATGCAAGATTTTATCTGCTTCCTGCCTCAGCTTCTCCTGTGTCTCGCTCTGAAGTCTGGGTTAGACACTGGCGTCTAGCACATCTGGTGGCTGATTTGGGATGTAAGTTTCCTTTTCAGACACCCAGAGGTGCATGGCCTTGCGGAAGTCCCATTCCCACTCTCCATACTTTTTGGACAGCTCGCTATAGGCTTCAGCCACGAGGCTGTTTCTGAAGCTGAAGATGAAGTTCTCGTGTTTCACAGCATTCCACAGACTCTTCATCCATTCAATAAGCTGGGGAATGTCTTTGACATGTCTTGTTTTAGGCTGTTTGCTCATGAACTCAAACAAATATTTCTTCAGCTCGCTCAAACGCTCGCTGTATGCTATGTTCACAGAAGCCATGGGGGGATCTCCATGCCACAGCCCAGGGATGTACCAGTTGTGTTTCTCTGCATCATAGTCCATAATGTCTGAAAATTTCAATTGCTTTTTTAAGTTTTCCATCCTTGTTGCAGCTTTAGTCATTTCATTCAGTTGCTCCAGCAGGTTTTTCCTCTCTCTCATGTTTTGGTCATGGGCAGACACATCACTGACATTCTGATGCACAAACTGGCAGTTGGGTTTTATCCCAATTTGCTCCATCCTAAGAAAGGAGTGGACTGCAATTTGCAGAACATCCTTCATCTCGGTGGCATTCTCCATGGCCATGTTCACAATGGTGATATTACTCAACCCAATCACCAGGGTAGCCAGCTCATTGTCATGTTCATAGCTGTCCTCCAGCTTGGCCAGTTCAGGGGCTTTCAAGTCTTCTGTGTCAATCACCAGAATGAAATCACAGCCCAGCTTCTGTTTAAAGTCCTCCCTAATTTTAATAAGCAACATGAAGGCTCCCCGCGTGCATCGGCCACTGCTCACGGCAAACTGCAGGCCAAACATGGTGTTGAGCAGGGTGGATTTCCCTGTGCTCTGTACCCTCAGCACTGTTAGCACCAGCATCCGGGACCTTCCCCCCAGCTTGGTGTGGAGTTGAGTCAGCACATCTGTCACCCACTGCAGCGGGATGTTGGAGGCATCTCCATCGATAAGCTCCAGAGGAAACCCTTCCAGCATCAAATCAGCTGCAATGCCTGCAAGGTGGGTGAACTGCCTTTGGCTTTCTGCCTTTTTTCTTTCCTTCACCATTGAGTATTCAGCCTCATAGGCCTGCCCCAGCTCTCTCATGAAATGCTCCATCCCTAGGGAACTGGCTGAAATTAATTTATCTAGCTCCTTTAGCTGCTGTGGAGCACCCCCTCCACGTTTACGTTTCTCCTTATATTGTGCCCGTAGCCCAGAGAGATGCCCTCTAGCAATGTCATCCAGCTGAAACTTCAGCCATTTCAGGAAGTAGTGTTTCTCCACTGCAGGGAGCTGTCGTAAAGCAGTAATAAATTTAATCACACCAGGAGTAAGCTCATAATTGTGTTGTTCTCTACGTAACTTAGACTGCTCTGCTCTCAGCTGGGATCTATATTTCTCAGGTGGGGTGTCCCCTTGTTCTCTCATTCGGCACACCTCTTTTTCCACTTTAGCCAACCTTTTCCACAAGTCTCCTTGAAGCCTCAGCACTTCCCTTTTGTACTTTGCCACATCTCTTATTTCCATGGTAATGCCTTTTGACCATTTTTTCCCCACCTGACATGCCCCCAAGTCTTCGTCCACCCGAATTCCAAGTTCGCGTGCTGCAGCAGCCATATCCGTGATGCTCATTTTCTTGTGAGAAGCCTTCATTAGGTTTCTCATATTTGACTGTATTTTTCTCACAAAATCTACCTCGCTGATATTTCTCTGTCTCACTAGGAGGTGTGTTCTGTTGAGTTTCAGCACTGGGGTTAGCCGTCTTAGTGATTCCACTGTTTCCTGGGTATTCCCATCCCGGCAGGTGAGGATGAAGTAATAGTCAGCTGTTGATCCCTGCAGAGATAATAGAAACTCATATTCTGCCTGGCTCACACTGTCAGTAATAATGAACACTGCTGAGGAGACCCTTGTTAAAAAGCAAAACTGCAGTGGAAATGATTTGATGTCTCCCCGCAGGTTTGCAACTGCAACAGGCTCTGGGAAAAGATCCGAAGTCTTCCGCACCCCAGGGAAATACCAGGATATCTCCACCAACCCATCTGCCAGTGTCCAAGGGACATTCCCAGACACCATGTCCTTGTGGACAAAGAAATTGTTGTGCTGCTGGCTGGGGCTGAGAACCTCATTGAGGAGTCTAGATTTGGAGAGGCTGCAGCGCCCCAGCCGCACAAAGGAAATGGTTGGCATTTTAGCGAGCACCAGCTTCTCCTCTCTGAACCCCCTTTTCTCTGCCAGGGGCTGTGGTGTCCACTTCTTCACAATACTCCTCATGGACCAAAGCAGGAGGGTGCACTCAGGGGTCTTGAGGGCAGTAAGCAGCAGAGGGAGGGCAAACTGGCACGTGGACATTTTGGACAGGATCTCCTGCTGAAGGAAAGCATCTGAGCAATGGAGGATGGCACAGATCAGGTCCAGGGGGTTCACAGATAGGTCAGGGTCAATGTCACTACAGGCAAAAATGTCATCACCAATATCCTCATTGTCCACCCTTCTCTCTTGATCATCAAGTATGTTGTGCAGCAGGCCTGAACTTCTGGCCCCTCCATGCAGAACCATGATGTTCCTCAGGAAAAACCAAAGCAAATCCTTCAGTGTCTGAGGAGTCCAGTCTCCTATGCTTTCTGAACTGATCTCCAGAACATCAGACATCTGGAGCTTCTTCTTTCTTGACTTTGACATTTCTAACTTTGACTCGAGGTACTGGCGTGCTTTCTGTCTCTCTGCAGGACGAGGAGGCAATGTAAACAGGGCTGTGGAGTGGAATAAGTTTTCAGGTATAAATGTTGATGTTTTAATGTTGATTTTACAATATTAGGGGGATTGTAAAGTGCGAGTAGAAGCAGTAGAAGCTCTAACTAACCAACAAGTGTGGTTACAGCCAGTTTACAGGGCTGTAAACTGTGCCCTCCTAGGTGGCCACCTCCTACCCTCAGTCCCACTGTATCTAGCTACAGTGCCCTCCTAGGTGCCCACCTCCTACCCTCAGTCATGTGGAGCAATAGGCATAGCTGGACCCATCTGTGACTCAATCAGTATAGTTTAGCTGTTATTCACTGCAGACAGTGAGAGATTTTTTTTCTGTCTTTTCCTTGCCCCAGTTTTACTCTTGTTATCTTAAACTGAGGCAAGAACTAAGGTTGAATGCGACTGCTTGTTACCCTCCGTGGTTAGCCAGTTTCTGGGGACTTGCTGTCTTGTTTCCATTAAGTGAAGAAATTGGTAAGAAGATGCAGATACATTGTTGGCATGATCCTGTTTACTTTACAAAGGCCACAGTGGGAATGAGCAACAGGCAGTGTCTTTGCTCACGCTGCCCAGTACTGCTGTTCCCATGAGTTCTATGCCTGGTAAAGTCTGCCTCCCTCCTGCTCACTGTCACCCTCAGCCCTTCATCTCTTACACAGGGACCGGTCACTCCTGGCATCTCCCAACTCTTAAGTAAGGCTTAAATTCCATGGTGAAAAGCAGTCAGGAGAGGAAATACCTCTGGCACAGCCTGTCTCTTTTGGCTCTTGGACTCGGTGAGCATCTAATGTCAGTCCTGGGCACAAGACTTCTTTCCCTTGTACTGCAGGGGTTTGTGGATCCTCTGATTCTTGATTTAATCCATCTATCAAGAAAACCAGATGCTTATATTAAATACAGACTTATCCCCTGTAATCACTTCCTCTGTTGGGTGTGCTTGCTCGATGAGGTAGAGGTAAGTACTGCCTCTGCTGCCCAATGCACAGTTCCTACACGTTAGTAGAGCACTGGATTGCCTAGCACAGCTGGTTCACTGCTCTATGAAACTTCTCATAGAAACTCTGATGGAGGCAGTATCATTCTTGTCTCTGAACTCCTTTAACTGGCACAGGGGTTAATTCTCAGATCTCTGCCACTACAGCTGTGCCAAGATAGCTGTCAGCAGTGCCCTGTATTGGTAATGAAGCGTGAACTTTTTTTCTGACAGCATAGCTACTCCAGGTCCCTGATAGTACAAGCTAAAACAGCTGAAGCCATCTTGTGTGGACAGAGCTGTGTTATAGCGGTGATTATTCTGGCATGGACTTGTTTTGCTAAGGGGTATAATTTTTTCATACTGCTGGCCAAACAGCTCTTCCAGCAACAATTTGTAATATAACCCAAGCCTGTGTCACATACTGAAATACTGGAGTTTGGAGCTCCAAGATGGCGCTCTCTACACTGGATTCTCACTAGCCCAGTTTCTATCCATGTTCTCCAGTCTGTTTCCAGTAAACTGTGGTGATGTATATTGGGTTGTCTTTGACAAACAGTCCCACACCAGGTTCCATTACTCTGTGAACCAGGGGACATCAAAACACATGGCGGTGAATCCAGATGGGGGGTTTTGGAGCATTATTGTTGTGTTTTGTGCCCCAACATGCTAACTCTATCTGAGGCTTGTGTCGGTGGCAGCTTAGTCAGGACTAAATGCCCAGTTTGCCAAACCTGACAGAGACTTTAACTAACGGCCCCACCCCATCCTGGCTACTGTTAAGAGGTGTTTATACACGTGATCTGGGAGGGGGGGCAGGGGAGGGCGCTTTACTTAAAGCAGCTCCAAGAGCCACTCTAAAATGCCCAAAGCATCATGTGCATCAGTGTCCCCATGCTGAAAAATGCCGGCAGGGGCAACAATCCCTAGTTAAAGCACCCCTATTGCCACATTTCAGCTTGGGGGTGCTGCTAGACATGATGCTAGAGTCTGCTGGACAGCAGTAATTACCATGCACAAACAGACTCATTAATTGAGTCCGCTCCGATGTGCTATAATTACAGATGCTCATGCCCCCTGTATGGCTCTGGGTCCCCCAGCTCCTATCTCTAGCCCTCTCCTAGTGGCCCACCCGCTACGTCAGACCACCTGTGCTCCAGTTCTTCACAATTTGGCTGAACACTGTTCTTCAGATAGCTTCACTTGGATTCTGCATGATCCTCTCCTCCATATTTTCAAAAATGGATAGCCTGATTTGAGCAAAAATAGTGAACTCTAGGGCATCTTGAGAAAACATATTCCATGGCTAGGAAATCAGGAAAGCCATGCAGCACATTCATACTTCCAGCCATTGTTACAAACAAAAAAGTTAAAACATCTTCCCCTTTAATGAAAAGCATGAGGTTTTGAAGCACACTTCAGGAGCAACTGTTAGGATACACAGGACACTGTATATCATTGAATGAAAATTTATCAATGCACTGGGATTTAACTTTCCTAAACAGACTGATGTGCTGTTGACATAGACATCTCTAAGGCCAAGCATTATTTAATGCAGCATTGTAAAACTCATCCAGCCCCACAGGCTGGATGCATCATTTGGCCAGTCCACCGGCCAGATGGGGACCACAGACCCCCTCCCTTTCCTCTTCTCCTTCCCCCAACATACCAGATCCAGCACCTGCCACAGCGGGTTTGGGACCCCTGCTGCAATCCACACTACATGCCCACGGCTGGACTATGCCACATGCAGCACCTGTTCTTGATGCTCTGGGATACACAACAAATGTATATGCACCCACCAGTGCTGTGCAGTCCCAGCATGGCCAGAGCAGGCACCACATGTGACATGAATCCTGGGCAGTTCCCACAGCGCTGATCCAGGATGTGCAGCACTGTGTGAATCTGCTTAGGTCCATGGGCAGCATCAAGGGCCAGATGGCAGGGCTCCAAAGGACAGATCTAGCCTACAGACCATATGCTTGACACCTATGATTTAATGGAGAGGTGGAAAATCTAGCTGCTTCCAGGGTCATTTCACAAACATTTCTTTTATGTTGAAATTGCCTATTGGTTTGAGAGATTTATGAAACACTTATAAGGCTTCTTCCACATCTACTGAAATCAATGAAATACTTACCTCCACCAGCTAAAGGTGTGGATTTTTGTGTCTATTTCTATTGTACCGGTAAGTGTAGCAGGTAAACTGAGTCTAGCCCTTCCTGGAACTAAGCAATACAATTGTACAAAGTGCCTTATGAGGCAGTGGAAAAAATAAGTGCTGTGATTGGTATGGTGGGTGAACCAGATACAAGAGTTTCCCTATAAGGAAAGAAAACCAAAAACTCAGTACGGTTGGAACACCTTATCTAAAAAGTTAATGTATGGAACCTAAAGACCGGACAATTTGGGATGAGAAAGTTACAAAAGTAATGGACAAACAAAGAAAAAGGGTGATTTTGTGCTGTATCTCTAGGGAGGCAGGGGCAGCCATGGGTTTCTGCTTGAATAGCTGGAAAGTCAGAAGCAAACATGCCATACATCTAGTGGAGGACCCAAGGCCGGTACCACCAAAGGTCACTGCTGTAACATCTAGAGGAGCCACTTGCCAGCTCATATTATAGGGAGAAAACCTGTAATAGTGGTTAGGGGCTACTATTAAAGTTCACTAGATACCAAGTCAGATAAAAGGGCCGTGTCAATCCTTAGAGGGTCTCAGGCAAAAAGAATCCTGTTGGTAAGAGTAAAAGTCTACACATAGGGTCCACAGAATAGATCAGTAAATTGTTGTCTTATACATAACACAGAGCAATCTCTTTGGTAATGTCTTTGTTCCTGTAAGTGTTGGGGGGAGTAATAAGTTTAAATCTGAACCATAACTTTGCCTTCACAAAAATAAAACAAAACTGAAACAACTTACCATTTTGAGGTTGTAACACCTGATTAACTTCTGGAAGAACATTTTCTAAAGACTTCAGAAATTTCTGACAGACCACTTTCCCTTTTCTCTGTATTAAAATGACCAATTTCCTACTTTGCGTCTCTATATCTGCTGTATTAATTAAGGTGTCATATTCCTCCTCTGTGATAAGGCATTGGGCGAGTGATTCATCTAAGATATTAGCTGAGTCCCTTTGAATACTTTTGATCAGTTCCTGTCGTTTTCTGCGTAGAATCTCCAAGGATATCTCACTGGTAGCCATTGTTTCTGAACCAGGAGACCTGTAATATAAAAGAAAACACAGTTTTTCATCAGAGGAGCAGGAAGTCATTTGTGAATCTTAAATTATTTGTTAATTATTCAGGCTAGCAAGTAAGAACCTGCCTCAGTGTCGTGAGCTCAGCCAGGTCAACAATGTGAAGAGACAACCCAAATGCTTTGGATTCCCTCTTGCAAGACAGGTGAGGAGTCTTGGAACTGGCAAAACATAGTCTCTTCAGGTGAGCGGCACTTGTGCACCCTCCAGCGCCTATGAAAAGGGATAAAGGAAGGCAATGGGCACATCAGTCCCATTGCCACAATACTCCCAATGGCAAGAACAGGCATCACCTTTTGTCACCTTTGTGCCACCATAAAAAATGTTATGGCAGCACAAAGACCAAACAGATTTCCAGGCCTCTGTCATGCCACAAGTGTGGCCATGATGAAGGTGGTATCAATTTGTGCTGCTGTTTAGCAGCAGACGTCTGTTTATTTTCGGTACTCGAGTGTGGGCAGCCCTGAGCTGCCTATGCTCCCTGGCCACACTAGGCAGGTGTTCGGGGAGCTTGAGGGGCCCAATCCTGCACACCCCAGAAATTCCCATGCAGGATCAGGCCTTCAAGGCCTGAGAAGGACTGCTTAACTTTCTCTGCGTGCACCCCAGAGATTCCAGGTTTGTGTCTTTGTAAAAAGGGAAAGGCAGGAAGCTGCTCCAGGATTGAGGAACCAATCCTGCATGGGAATTCCCCAGGTGTGCAGAATCAGGCCCCACAAGCACAGGAGAATGTCACCCATTGCCCCTGAGCAACATTTGGTGGGACAACAGATGCATGTTGTGCTCACTGAAGTGGATCAGCTGTGCACAGTTGACACACTTCATTTGGTGATGTCTGCTTCTGCCCTAAGAGCACCACTGATAATGTGATGGTATTTGAAGTTGCAAGTTTCAAATTCAGGCAGCTAGTAAATAGGGCTGTGCAAAGCATTGGTACCTGATTCGATTTGGTGGAGTTTCAGCCCAATTCGGTGGCCAAATCTCCAAATCTGAATCAAATCAGAGGACCCTTTAACCTCTCTTAATTGAAACGGATCCCTCCAAACCGATTCAGAGAGATCTGGAAAGATTCAGCGAGTCAGACATGGACGCAGGTTTAAATGTATTTCTACATACCCCAAGATAGCAGGTGGCTCATGAATGCTGAGATGCTGGGGTGGATGGAGCGTGGGGCGCATGGGAGCATGGGGGGCTCCCCAGCATGCTTGGCAGCAGATGCGGAAGTGGAGTGGAAGCACTTCCAGTCCACTTCCAGGTCTGCTGGGGAGCAGGGTCTCAGTGACTGGTACCTCCTGGGTCTGGGAGGGAACCTGGGGTCCTCCGGTGGCTGATCGCCGACAGGGGCACAGTGGCAGGAGCCCCTGCGTGTTCCCTGGTGGACCTGGAATTGGACTGGAACTACTTCTGGTCCACTTCAGGGTCCATCGGGGAGCATTTGCCCCCGCTCCCCCCTCCCCACCCGGCGCTCCTGTGGGACACTCCATCTGCCTCATCATCACCTCAAGGTATGGAGAAAAAAAACATTTAAAGCTGTGTCTATGGCCAAATCCCTGATTCTCTGAATCAGCATCGAATCTTCAGATTCGACTGAATCAAATCGGGGACAGTGATCTGAATCAATAAATCAAATCACTGTCCCCAATTCTGGTCTAATCCAAATCGAATAGGGCCCATTTTGCACAGCCCTAGTAATGAGTTTCAATTCTGGCAACATGGTTTGGTGCAGAGCTAGAGTAAAATTTAATATTGTGATTCTGCAAGGCACTGAGCTACACCTGAGCTATTTGAGAGAACTGAGAACCTCAACATAAGCACATTTCACAAGTGCTTGCATTACAAAGGCATCAGCCTCCGTGTACCTGGACAGTTTGAGAACTCAGCCAGCTTTATTTCTTCAGAAATAAGGCTGGTCAGGACTCAAAATTTCAATTTAATGAGAAAGTCTGGGACTCTGAAATTGACTTTCATTTCATTTTGGAACTAACCCTAATATTCAGATTTCTGCTTGAAACAGGATATAAAATATTACAAGCTTTCTGAGACTAAATTCATTTATCTTTTTAGTGCCAACTACTTTTCATAATCCAAGAATTACAGAATATGTGAGCCAAATCTCCGAATCAGATTTGGCCGAATCGATTTGGGACAGTGATTCGAATCACCGAATCAAATCACTGTCCCCCAAATCGGCTGAATCCAAATCCAAAGTGAATACTAGCCGCTTCGCATAGGCCTAATGGGCACATCTACACATGTGCTTTAATATTCATTAGCTTATTTTAAATTGCATTAAAGCATTGCTAAAAAAACTGTGTTCTTTAGTTAACGCATGTTAAAATAGGCTAATGTGCTTTTTCCTAATACCTCACCATGGAGGTACTAGATTTAATGCACATTAACTAAAGTGCTTTAATGCACATGTTTTTTCTCAATGCTCCTATTAATACATCCCAGTATGCTTTTGTCTTTTTTACCACAAGAGTACATTACCGGCTCATATTCAGATTTTATTCAGATTACAGTCCCCTGTTGGTTGGATTATCTGATTATGTACTATGTTGGTTGGATTATCTGATTATCCGATTTAGTACTTGCAAAAGAAAATACTAAATAAATGCACAGTAGGCTGCCCTACTATGCATTGGCACATTCACACACTTTTTTCATGATGCTTAATGTGCAGTAAATGAATAAGACTGGGCATTAGCCTAATAGTGTGGTTTTTGCTGCGACTCTGTAATGTACAATCTATATACTGCGCATTAAATGTCGCATGTAGACGTAACCTTTGAATACCTGGCTGTAAGGAGACATTGTGCTCTCAGGAGTACATAAGATTTATTGCAAGACTTGCTGTTGTCTTTTTGGTGTATTATATTGCATTATAAGTTCAACTAAATTGCCTGTGTTGTCACTGCGTCTTATTGGGCTGTATTTTAGCTTAGGTGAAGCTTTTCTATTGTTCTTCATCATGTGCTTAAAGTTGCAAGTTGCTGTGCTCAAAAAATGCTCTTGTCAGAGTATGGACTATTTTTGTTCAAGCATTCATGAATTCAGTGCCACTACCTAAAGTCTACTATTAAATCTGGTAACAAAGGTCTTTGCTGTAAAGCCTTTCTGATCCTGTACTTCTGGTTCTTTGACTCTAACCTTGTTTGGCTCTGCTCCTGGACTCTGGGGCCATTTTTAGATGTATGCACGATGCAGCACCGAGTACTTTTGGAAGCGCCGAGTGCTGAATTGTGCGCATTTGTATGAATGGCAAAACGCACATCAGTACTGAGAAAAAGGCTAAAACACATCAAAGGTATTTTAGTTCAAAAGCATACCACTACCATTTACCCAGAGCTGAAGTGCATTTTTTTATTTATACAAATGCACATGATGCATCACCAGGGGTGTCAGCTCGCATGTGGACCAGACTCAATTAATCAAGTCTGCTCCAATATGCTGGATCTCTGGCACACCACAGCATGAAAAGGTATGTGTATAAATGCCCCAGGTTTTTGGAAATACTCCTTAGCATTGGTAACCGCTGACCCCAGAACCATGATTTGACTTGTGACTTGGTTGGACTCTGCTCCTGCAATTTAATAGACACTAGCTCTTGTCTCTGGCCCACCTCTGGTAGACTCCCTACTGTGATTCTTATATTTAGAATACAGCTCCCAAATTGTAGCCACTCATGTTAACAAAGACATACAATACCAGCCCTGGGAGAAGGACAACAAAATCCTTTTGGTTGTCCCCTACAGCGCCCACCTTGAACACCTAATACACATCATTGAGACCTCCAACCACTCCCAGACAAAAATAACCAACTCAAGGTAACATCTAGGGACAAACCTGTCCTGGCTTACATACCTCAAATGAGGTCTCTCAAACAACAGGCTAATAAACCCCGCTACTCACCAAGGTACTACGCCTTGCAATGGACCCAAATGATGCCTGTTGCGTCTCCACATCAATACAGATGGTCCTAATAGCAAGGACTACAACATCCAAGGTACACTCAACTGCAATTCTTCCAATGCCATCTATGCCATCATGTGTGTAAAACATCCCTCTGCTGTCTACGTCAGACAGACAGGGCAATCTCGATGGGCACTTACACACATGCGATGAGTCTGCTCCAAAGCACTGGGTTCATCCAGTCTGCGGGAGCACGTAATTGATGCACCTGGCGCTGTGTCAGGTGTATAAGTGGTGCAGCGTGCATTAGTGCTGAGGAAATGGCAGGCGACGTTGAGTGTGCTTTAGTTCAAAGTGCGCCGCCATCATTTCTCAGTGCTGACACATGCTGTGCCACTTATGCATTTGCACTCAATGCAGCACCAAGTGCTTTTCATTAGCGTGGATCGCTAATTAAAAGTGGTGCTGAGTTGGGTACGCGTGTAAAAATGCCCTGTGTGTAAGAATGAATGAACACCAGTCTGACATCAGCTGCAGAAAGGCACAAAAGCCTGTGGCAGAACACTTCAACCTCCCTGGACACTCCAGTGCTAATCTCAGGATTGCTGCTCTCAGGCAAAAAAAGGGAAAAAAAAGGAAAAAACACATTTGAACAGGAAATTGCAGAACAAGAAATCATTCACAAACTCAACTGTGTTATATGTGGTTTCAGTAGGGACTATGGAGGCTTATCTCATTACCTGGATTAGCTTTTGTGATTCCTCTGTGCCTATGGGTTGACTGCTTGCTTGCTCCTTTCTCCGACCACTGCTCCCTCCCTGCTCTCTTCCTTATCTTTATCTCTCTCCCCACTTCCCCTGCTTTTCTTCTGTATTCTATTTTCTTTCTTCTCCTTAGTCTCTGCTTTTTGCACGTCCTTGCACAGAATCCGATTAAGTGAGCTTCAACATCCCCCGACTCCTCCTCAAAGCTTGTCCTCTCTCTCATGTATAGGTCTTATTTACCTAGCCTATAAAGGTATATATTTACCTTGTCTTCTGAGTGACTTCAGATTTACATGGTGAACTACCTCTCTCTGATCACTAGTTCAGATTGCCTCTGCCCCTGTCCTCATAGCTCCAGGTTGGATTTGGACTGGTTCCCAGTGGGCTGGATCCAGGGCTATATTGCACAGACCTCACTTAACCGTCTGCCATCAAGACTCATGTCTACAAGGGCCACAGATTCCTTGGAAGGCCCTGCATACCACTGGTCATACCTCAAACCCCATGGGAGTGAGACAGAGCAGCTCTGAAGCTGAATCTGGCCCACAAGCCAGAGGCCTGACACCCCTGCTTTAAGCATTTGGTGGCCTGTGTTCCTAAGAAAGGTGTAAGTACCTCTTAGCAAAACCAAAATCTAGTCACTGTTTCCCTGTGACAAGAAATGAGCCAGGAGTTTTGTACTGTATGTGACCATAATGTTTACAGCATTTCAGTATTTGTGCTCCAATGCTGGCTGAAGAAATGCTTCCAGTCTAGCCCCCTGCTTTTAGGTGCTTTCAAAATAATTACCCCAGGGTTGGTGGGATAGCAATGCTGCCCAGTTTTTCCTCCAGCTCCTTAGCTGCTGGTCTCATTGCAGAGCACTTGATAAGCTGTGCTGACACTGTCAGACAAAAGCAAAGTCAAGTCAATCTTTGCAGGAGCAATTGTGGAAAACAACTATGAAAACTACAGATCAAATGCTTTCATAAGCTGGAACGAAGGGTGAAAAGCCTCAGTAAAATATAAGAGTTAGGGGCCTTTCAAGAATATTGATGTGACCAAAAGGCAAATATTGGAAAGCTGGAAAAAAAAATCACAGGAGTACTTACCAGAATCTATTGGTGTTGAAAAGATAAATAAAATAGATAACACAGGAAATGATGAATTAAAACTAATGGTTGCCTGAATCTTAAAATGGCTGCTCATCAGAGCTGGGCTACACCTGCCAGGAGCCTCTTCAGGCTCTTAAAGCGGCAGACCCCAGAGGTGCTCCGTCACGTGTAGATACATAGATGCTAGGGTGGGAAGGGACCTCAACAGATCATCGAGTCCGACCCCCTGCCCTGGGCAAAAAAGAGAGCTGGGGTCACATGACCCCAGCCAGGTGCTTCTCCACTAGGGCTGTGCAAAGCTTCAGTCCCTGATTCGATTCAGCAGCGATTTGGCCCGATTTGGCCCAACGCTTTAATCTCTCCAAATCGAATCAGAACCCTCTGTATCAACTCAGAGAGATTCAGAAAGATTCGGAGATTCAGACATAGACACAGCTTTAAATGTTTTTTTCTACATACCTCTAGGTAGCAGGAAGCTCACGAAGCACCAGAAGCACTTCCAGTCCACTTCCAGGTCTGCTGGGGAGCGCGCAGGCCCGCTCTCGCCCCCCCACCATGTCCCCCCAGCTCAGCAACTGTGGGGGGAGCCCCCGGGGCCCCCTCGTGCCCAACTGCTGAGCCAGGGGGGTGCAGAGGGACCCTCCAGCGTGCCCCCCCGGTGGACCCAGAAGTGCTTCTGGTCCACTCCCGGGTTCACCGCCAAGCACATGGAGGGCCCCCCTCCCACACACACACGCACTCGCACACGCACACACACACAAACACACGCACTGCTGTGGGGCGCTACATCCGCCCCAGCATTGCAGCATTCATAAGTCACGCTGGTACCTCCAGGTATGTAGAAAAAGCATTTAAAGCTGCGTCTATGGCCAAAGCGCTGATTGTCTGACTCAGCATCGAATCTTCAGATTCCTCTTCACACTCTCATCCAAGTCACTGATGAAGACATTGAACGTCACTGGTAAAGGACCAAATCTTGGGGAACTCCACTGCCATGCCAATGTTGACCCATCCACTACCACTTTCTGACCCCCTGTGTTGTAATACACAACCGTGACATGAGTTTGGCTTTCAAGAATTTGGGGCACAGTTCCCCCCAAGCCCTCACACCAATCTTCTTGAAACTTGGCAGGTTTCATGCTCTCATCAGAGGCTACCATCCCTGCAGGTTTCATCCAAATCAGTCAAAAAACAACAAAGTTATAGATATTTCATTGATTCCCCATTATACCCCATGGCTGGATCTCCAAGGCAGCTCCGAAGCTTTGGCCGGATTGAGGTGGAAACCCGGTCCTGAGCTCCGAATCGGATCGGATCGTGGCCATCCAAAGCAGCTGGATCCAAAGCCAGATCGGATCGCTGCTGATTCACACAGGCCTATCAAATACCCTTGAGTGCATTAATAAATAAGGTGGGAAATAAATACTCTCTCTTTGGAATGAGCATTTCTGAATTAGCAGACCTGGAACTATTGCACTGGAGCTTGTTTAAAGAAAGACATTGAATTAACACATGAATCGAGAATGCTGAGAGAAGGTCTAAAGGAGAAATACCTTGGGAAAGGTTCACACATCCTGGCTCTTGGTCTCGCTGGGTCTGTGCTTCCTGCCTCTGCGTGACTCCACACTTCTGTATTGGTGTTGAGACTGGGTGGGTGTCTGCTCCCCGCATCTGACTTGCACCACCATTCTGCCCAGATGGTTGGGCTTGTTGAGTCTGTGATCTCTGGCTCTGACTGACACTACCTTTTTCCCCCCAAGTCCTGGTTTTTGCTGGGTCTGCACCCTGTGTCTCTGGCTGACATCAACTTTGTCTCCTTGCTTTGGGGCTCGCTGGGTCTCTGCTCCCTGTCCTATGGTATTAAATTTCCTCACCAGTTCAGAAACAGAGGTCTGTTTCTGAGTGCTCTCCTGACTGGATCTGCCTTCCTTTCCCAGCTCTGAGGATTTATGAGCATGTGCTCCCTGCCCCTGAGTGTTGCCAACTTTCCTCCCCAACTCTGGAGTCAGTGGGGCCTGTGCTCCCTCCTGCTGAGTGACACTAAGATTTCCTGGTGCTTCTGGGTTTTGGAAAAAACTTGTTTCCTCGGTTTGTGGTAAATCCTGGTGTAAATCATCCTTGGCCCCTAGGATTTCCTGAGACTGTGATTCCAGCTCTTCATTTTTCTCACCTAAAAGAAGAACCAGCAGAGAAATAAACTGTCAGTGCTAAATTAAAGCTTCTCTCTCTCTCAGCAGATACAAGCATCTTCTCATTTTCTCTGTTGTAGGAATGCAGTAGCAATGGGCAGCCCAGAGGCAAGACCGTCTGCCTCTGTAATTGAAGCAGTGGCCCACAGCTTCTAACATCAGTTCAGTCCCTTCCTCCTACACCTGACCAAGTAGATGCTTAATAAAAAGGGGGCACTTGGGCTTTGTGTTCTGGCCTCCACATATCCTAGAGCTGAGGATCCGAACCAACGATTCCTATGTTAAATCCACAGCCCCAGTACACTTTCCAAGCGATTGCACGCATCTCCGATTGTCTGGCTGAGGACTTGTACCCCGTGTGCGCGGTGGTAGTTCAGTTCTGATGGCCTGGGCTTATACTGAGGCTGCCCAGGCTCTTCCTCCAATCCAAGAGCCCTCTTGCAGTCATGTGACTGTCTTGATAGGCCTTATCACATCTCCCAGCTGCTCCACAACCTGT
>NW_005843700.1:19450-20580 GCF_000455745.1 Alligator sinensis | reverse complement strand
ACCCCTAACCCTCCCCACTGCTCCAGGTCCTCTCACTCCACCCCTGATGCCACTCTGCGTCTGGCCCCACTCTATCCCCCCCGCATCCAGCCCCGTGGCCTCCCCGCAACCGTTCTAGGTCCAGCCCCACTCTATTATCAATGAATTTGCCGAGTCCCTTTTTAAGCCTGGCTCTGCTGTCTGCCTCCACAACTTGTGCAGTGATTTCCACAAGTTAACTATGCATTGCAATAAGGAAGTACTTTTTCTCGTTAAACTCATCTCCTGCATCCAGTTCTGTTCCACCCACCTTGCCAGCTTGTCCAGGTTCACTTGGATCCACATCCTATCCCCTAGCATGACCACTTTTCCCCATAACTTAGTATTGTCTGAAAACTTGTTCAGCATGCTTTCCACATCCTCATCTAAATCATTGATAAAGATGTTGAGCAGCATGGGGCCAAGAACTGAACCTAGCAGGACACCACTGGTCACCTCCCACCAAGATGACACAGACCCGTCCACTAAAACTCTCACTAGTCAGTTCCCACCCCAGCTGACCGTGGACCCTGCCAGCCCACAATCTCCCAGGTTTTTTATAAGAGCATCATGAGAAACTATATTCACAGGCCGTGTGAATTCTTTCACAGCCCATGCTGACTCTTTTTAACACTAGCTAAAAACATTAACTGAGGTGTGGAAAGGTTAATGCAGGTAAACATTAATTTGGTGCAAGAATAACTTTCAGTGAAGCACTGGTTGCACTGCCAAGATGCTTAAGAAGGCTAGATTTTGTTTTCTGAATCTGAAAAAGAGATGTCCATTTAATTCTAATGACTACAAGAGTACTGGAACAAAATATTTTGATTATGTTTAGCCTACCTTGTTGTGTGTGTTGTGCATAATACATGCATAAAATAATGTACATTTTGTCGGGGCCGAGCAGCGGTCTGAGGCTATGGCCAGTAGCCTGAACCTCCAGGTGGGGTTTGATGGAATAGAGTTAGGCACGGAAGCGTATTGATTGCAAAAGAAAACTTTACTTACACCGTCAATGGTCGCAGTGCAGGAAGATAACTTGCTTGAATTACAGTTGCAACACAAACAGGGATGAGAGCTCTTTACAAACCGCACCGAAACAATCTGAGATG
>NW_005843700.1:16674-19429 GCF_000455745.1 Alligator sinensis | reverse complement strand
TGGGGGTACGTCACTATATATATATATACAATACTATATATATATATATAAACACACGATGACGGGAAGGGGTTAGAGGTTGATCAGGCCCCTAATATCTCCTCCAAGACACACACACAGAGTTTGCTAAGCTCCACAGTGCGCTTAGAGTTCCCCACGAGATGGTAGTGGAGACCTCTTCCTTCAACTTGGGCGGAAACCGCTCTAACCCTTTATACGGCTAGCGAGCCAATTGCCAGCCGCCACGTAGGAATAATTTAGAAACAGCCAATAGTGGGACACTAATTTGCATATGAACGGCGGGAACTCTTTTGCACCGGGGATTTCTCTCTGGAGCTGAGAAATCCACCGTGCAAAGAAGCTCCATGTGGCGGGAAATTCCGCTGTGCCAAGGCATCAAAAAATCACTGGGTTCTGACACATTTCAATAAAGTTATATTTGTCTTTGCATCTATCTTAAACTGAATAATATAGCCCTAGGCCTAGGGTGACCATATGTCCAAGGTTAGCTGGGACACTCCCTGATTTCAGGGCTGCTCCCAGCGGGCTGTTGAGAATTATAATTGGCATCCCAGAAATGCATGTGCATGGGGTTCGGTCTTGCTTGGAGTTTGAGTGGCATAGCACAGAGCACCTTCCAGGAAGGCAGGCAGGTATCATTGCCCAGCATAATATCCCACTCTGCTGATTTGTGAGAGCGTGAGGAAGGGAGACAGTGAGGCAGGTGAGTAGGCAGTGCCCCATATGTCCCAGATTTCCTTATGGTCAGACTACCTATGCCCCTGACATATGAGTAAAGGTTCTAGTTTCTTCTTAACTGGAAACAATGTGCTATGTTACATGTGATGATGCACCACAACATCTACACCCCCTTTTCAAATTCCTAGATCCACTCTCAGTCCTTTTCTGTACATTTTCTAATTCTTCTACATCTTTACTGAAATACAGAGACCAGAACAGCACATAGTAGTCAAGAGGTGGGCACACCACCGGTTTGTATGGTGGCATGATGATGTTTTAATTTTGTTTTAATACCTTTTATATAGTACCCAACACTTTATTGGTGTGTTTGGTTCCCTCTGCACACTGAGATGATAGTTTTAGAGAACTATCTACAATGACTTCAGGGTCTTTTTCCTTTGCTGGAACAGCTGGTTCAGAATGCAGCATTGTGTACCTATATTTCAAGAAAATTTTCCTTATGTGCATTTTTGACATGAAAGTTTATCTGCCACTTTGTGCTCAGTTCTTTGTCCACTGTTTGGAAAAGTCATTGATTTCCTTCTTTTCAAAGTAAAGGTTCACAAAGCGTTTAATTCATGTGGGCAGCCAGAAAACAGAACCATGCCACACATGCAGTGAAATAGGATGTAGGACACCAATACATATGCTGACAGCTGCATACAGGCCAAGTGCTACATTCATTAGGGGACTAGAGTGTGCTGCTGCCCAGGAAATAAAAGATGTATCCTTGGAAGTTCAAATAGAAGGGTGGCCAGCCAGGGCCCAGCACCCACATGTCTGCCAGCCTCTAATCTAAACTGGGTCATGGTGGCCCCAAACCTGGAAAAGTTGGAAACAGCTGCTCCCACTGTGAAAATCATGGCAAATAATATGGAGGACCTGGAAATACTAATGTACACATGAAATTATGATCCATTTGGAATAACAGAATTGCCTGGATAGTTCACATAACTGGAATATTGTAACTTGTTCAGGAAGGGGAAAAAATGAAAAAGCATTACTTTAAATCGTAAAGAGTCTTACACTTGCTTTGGGGGCATGGAAGGAAAAAGTGATAGGCATATTTCAAGTCTCTGGATCAAGGCACCAGGGGACAACAGCAAGGTTGATATTGTTGTGGGTATCTACAATCAACCTCTAATGCAAAAAGAGGAAGTGTATGAGGGCTTTGTTAAACTAACCAAAGTAGCCAAAGAGCAAGACCTCATGCTTATGGAAAACGTCAGCTCCTATGATTATTGATGCAAGGGTAGAAAAGCAGTGCAGGATCCATGCAGCAAGTGTTTTGGCTTATGCTGGAGACAAGGTTTGGGGAATACATGATGAAGACAGAGCCGACCCAAGCAAGGTGCAGGGCCCGAGGCAAATCAGCTTGTGCGGGGCCCCTCCCCAATCCCATGCACCCCAGACCAGAAGAAGCTGCCACTGCCATCAGCAGTGGTGGTGGTGGTGGCAGCGGGGGGAGCAGGGAGTAGCGAGTGGTCGGAAGCAAAGCTGGCGGCGGTGCAGAGTCACTGTGGCCACTCCACCCAGCTCCATAGGGCCCCCCAAAGCATGTGGTCCCACCAGGGCCCAGTGCAGTCACCCCAATTCGCCCCCCCCCCTCCCCTCCAGGGCCAGCCCTGGATAGAGAAACCAACTAGTGGGGAAGCTCTTCTTAATTTTCTGCTCAATAATAGGGAGGAAAAGGTTAAGACTCTGAGGGTGGAAGGGAAGTTGAGTGACAATGATCAACAAATGACAAAATGTTTAATATGAATGAACATATGGAAAGAGTACACTAAGGTACAAGCCCTTGACTCCACAAAAGCAGCCTTTAACAAACACAGCAAGGGATTCATGGGATCTCATGGCAGACACGTCTAGATGAAAAAGGTGTCTGAGGGAGGAGGCTCTTTCTTAAACAGAAAGGCTCAAGGGCAGAAGAGTTATCCTGATATGACTGACTGATAGGAAACATAGTAAGTAAGTGGCCAGGTGCATAGGTGGGGGGGGGGGGGGGAAATGCCCC
>NW_005843700.1:0-16664 GCF_000455745.1 Alligator sinensis | reverse complement strand
GGGGGGGGGGGGCGGCCCCCCCCCCCCCTCTAAGATTGTCCTCTGCTGAAGCTGCCACCAGGTTCTGCTGGCGGTTGCTGCTTAACACCCACCCCCACCCCCACACCACCAACACTGCTACCAGCATCTGCAGGCAGTTCCTGCTCACCCCACCCCAACCCCCACTGCTGACACCACCACCTATGGCTGCAGGCAGGCACAGCTCACTGCTCGCCACCACCAACACTGTCACCGGCAGCTGCAGGCTGTCCCCACTCACCAACTTCCCCCGCCCCCTGCCACCAACACTGCTGCCAGTGTCTGCAGGCAGTCCCCACTTGCCGTCAATGCTGCCACGTATAAATGGTGCCCCCTTACCTCCCCTCACCCAGTCTCAGGAGGCACCAGTCATTCATAGCCAGGCTAAACAGTGAATTCTCCAATTACTTGAAAATTAAAAAGAAATCTCACAAAAAGTGGAAACTTGACCCTATTCCTAGGGATAAGCATTGAAGTGTCATATGAGTATGTAGGGAGAAAATCAGGAAGGCAAAGGCAAGTACTGAGTTACAGCCTGCAGAGGGCATAAAATTGAACAAAAAGCACTCTGGAAGTATTTAGAAGTAAGAGGAGGATAAAGGAAAGTGAAGGACCCTTTGTGAATGGAGTCCTAATAATGGACTGCATGGCCAACACCAAGGCAATCAATGCCTTTTTGCTTCACAAATACATTAGCTATCAGATCACAGGCACAGTTATCAGCAAAGACAGGAAGAAGATAAACCTAGATTAGGGAGAAACAGGTTAGAGAATACATGAACAAGTTGGATCAGTAAAGTCCAAAAAGCTTCACCCCAGATTATCCAGGGGATGGGCTCTGGGAATTACAGAGCCACTAGCTATTCTGTTTGAGATCTTAAGTGACACCAGGTGAGGTCCCAGATGTCTTGAAAAGGGTAAATATTGTGTCCATCATTATTATTTTTTAAAGAAGACGACAAGAAGTGCAAGCCTAACCCAGGCACTTGCAGCCTGATAAGTCTATCATCAAAGTCCCCCACCCCCCAAAAATACTTGACTGTACAATAAAATAATTTATTAATAAGCAATTCAGGTCCAGCAGATTGATAAAGAAGGTTTTATGTGGATTTTTCACGAGAGAGTCTCATGTAACCAATCTGATTTCCTTCTCTGACAAGGTTGTGGATATTGTACATGGTGACAATGGATCTGACATACATTGGCTTTAGCAACACTTTCTATACTGTCTTCCAAGATATTCTGATTAGTAAAATAACAAAATGGTGTGTAGATGAAATTACCACAAGGTATGGGCATGATCAGTGGTATAAATTATGTTCAATATACAGTCAGCAATGTCTCAGTGCCCACCTGATAGGAGGTATCAAGTGGGACTCCACAGAAGACCATACTGAATCTTGTACCACACACACACATGCACACATGTCCTACAAAGCTCCAAATGAAGACTTGCCATTTCTGATTGCTTCTTTTTTACAGTAGAGTGAATCTTCTCTTTGGTAGCGTCTTACCTTTCTTCATTGCATTCCTGAGTGTGTTTGCAAGGCACATCTGATTCATGTCTTTTAAAACATTCACAGCAATCTCCACTCCATGATATCCCCCATAAAGATCAATCATGATTTTAGCCATTTCCTTAGGATCGTCTCTTAGCAGTGCCGGACCAATGAGTTTCCTGTAATCATCTCCCAATTCATACCTATTCAGTTTACACTTGAAATTCTTGTAATCTGCCTCGCCAAGTTTTTCCAGAGTCTCCCACAGAAGATGCTGCATGGCCTCCTCCATGCTGCCTCTTCAGAAAGCACTTCAATCAACAGCCATAGCAGCATAAATAGTTGTGAATTCACCCAGTACAAAATGACTACTTCATAGGTATGAAAACTCCACCCTAGCAGAGTCAGTTGTCAGCAAACTCCTCAGCTACAACTCCGTGCTTCATCCTAACCCACTTGCAGTTTCTTACACACAGATAGTGCTGTTTGTCTTGAACTATTATGAAGTGGTCAGGAATAGGAAGTTGTAGGGCCACTGCTGGAAGATTGCCTGTGTTTGCAGTTTATGCTTCCATGCCTACGTATATTCAAAGGAACTGCAAAGTGGCTGGGGTGGAATTTTTGGTGCTTCATCCTATGAGGGGTCTGGTTGGCAGGGGGCAAGGGAGTTACTTAGGCAGCTGGGGGCAGGGGACAGTCTCCCCTTTCCAGCTCCTGCTTTCGTATGCTGGCCTTGAAGAGGTGGTAGGAGGTGGTTGGGAGAGGAAAACTGAGGCACCAGTGGCTGGCTGGCCACCTTATCTCAGGGTTTTAGTGGCTCTCCCTTGCTCAGATGGTTTGGGGAGAAGGCCTGGCTTATCTCCCCAGCCGCAACATTCAAATCATGACTGAGTGGGATTGTGGAGCAGGGTAGTGTGGAGGCCTGTAGCTGAGTCCTCTGGCTCCAACCAGCCCTGTCCACAGCTTTGCTTACTCAAACTCCTACCCCCAGGTTTGCCTCAGCCTTTCCCCTTGATCCAGGCAGTAAGCACAAGTTTCAGGGAAGCACTAATTGAAATTTCCCCATGCTGCCTGGCTGCATTGCTTCCAAATGCTGTTGTCTCTCTCCCCTTCTCTGTGCATTGGCAGCATCTGCTACTGCCCCTGGTGGGGCACTACCTTGAGGACGACAACATTGTTGTGGGCACCATTATGGTCCTACTGCATGAGACGCAAGATGACGGATGTTGCATAAGCCGCAGTGCTATGGGCTTGGCAGTAGATGCCTCTTAGGCACTGGGAACTACCAGTGAGCTCAGACAGGCAGTGATAGCTCATGCTTGCAACATGGCATGATGAGCAGCAGTGGCAGAATTTTAGGATGCTCTGTGGCACATTCATGGACTTTTGCATCATGGTCGTTGGGGAGGGAGGAGGAAAGGGGGTCTGTGTTTTTGGAGGGGAATAAAGTGCTTTTCTGAGAACTGTCCACAGTGAGCATGGTGCTGAGGGCGTGCAGTGGGGCTGGGGTTTGTGGATGGCTGGCCAGGTGGGCTACAGTGGGAAGTGCTGGAGGGGGTGGTTGGGCAGCACCTGTCACAGCCTGTGCCCTGTCCTCTGCTGGTGGGTGAGCGGCTTGCCCAGGGCCTCAGCAGGGAGGGCCAGCTGCTGTCACTGCTGCCACGGCTGGCATTCCTAGTGCCAGACATCCTCTGTTCCCTGTGTCTCCTCCACCCAAACTTTGTGAAACAGCTGTGAAAAAGCTCCCCCCCAGGCCTGGCAGATGTTATGTAGTACACAGGTTGCAATGATAACCCAGGGAGTGTTGGCCTCAGCAACCTTGAGGCAGACAGTGAGGATGCACCAGCATCTCTTCAAGCACCTGAAGGCACGCTCCACTAGAGCATGCATCAGCCCAGGCACTGGTTAAAGTGTTTCTGGTTGTGTCCGTGCTCCCACATGTGGACTGACAGCCCTTGTAAATTTGCACATTAGAGCACCCACGCCACACAAACTGGCTGAGGACCTCAGCCACACCCCACAGCACCACGAGGTCCACAGTCTCCTCCTGGGACCAGTTGCTGCCCTAGGAGGTGGCATGTGGCATTGGAGAGGATGCCAGCATGGCTCCCATGATGGTTCACTGGGCCTCCACTTGTCCATCCAGGTGCTGACAGGCCTGGACAGCTGCCTGTAGTGCCCAGTACAGGGGCACAGTGTGGGACAGGCAGGCATGTGGGGATGCAGTGCCAGGCACCATCTGCAGGGTCCAGGCAGGCTGCTGTGCTTGGCATCTGATTCCTGAACCTTGACCCAGCCTATCTTTTGGACTCTGCCCTGGGTTTTCCCTTGAATCTCCCAAAACCTGACACAGCCCAGATTTTAAACTATGCCCCTGGCTCCTGCCCTCTCCCAGTTATTGAACCAGGAGGCAAGATTGCCAATGGCCCAAGGCCTCCAAGTTAACTCCTTGTAGACTGTATGGAGCCCATGGGCCGCTGGTAGGATAAACCAGCTGTAGATGACCAAACTGGTTCTCTAAGCATCCAGAAAATTAAAACAAAACAAAACAAAAAGAAAAGAAAAGCAACAAAAATGGCCCTTATGTACTAAATGAAAAATGCCTTGCATTTGAAAATGTGTCTAACTTGATCCCCTCCATGTAGCTGGTCCAATAAAAGATACCACCCTAAAAATCCAACCCTAGTGTATGACACTACAGACACAGACTGAATATCTGGTATGTTTACAAACTGCACTGCCTGATATCACAAGACAGCTTCTCAGGTGTCTCAGGGCTTTGGATTCCACCCCCAAAATGAGGGCATGGAAGGCTAAGGGTGGGCTATACAATTTTGCCGGACAATCTCTTCCCAGGTGGTGTCACTGCTGCTGACAAACCACTGAAAGACTTGAAAGGCAATCTGGGATATGGGGGGGGGGGGGGGGGAGTGTTTGATTGGCTGGTAGGAGGGACTTATGCTAATGAAGGAGCCCTGTGTTTTGAAAAACAGGTTCCTTTGCAGGATTCCAGTGAAAACTGGACACATAGGTCATGAAATATGTGTTGCTAAATTTAGCTATGATATAGTGGGGGGAAAAAGTTGAGATTGTGTTATAAGGGATAATTTCTCTATTATTAGAGAAATGTATTTTGTTCTATTTTGGTTTCACTATTTAAAATGTGGAGTTGAAGTATTCTTCTCTGAGCCAAGGCCTGGCAGCACCCAGACTTTCAGTCACAGCCCCAAAGGACCATCAAGTAAGCCATGCTGGTATCTTTCCTGATGCCACAACCACATCCTGTGGATGGAACCAGAGCCAGGATAAGACCATGGACCTCATAACACTGTGGGGAAATGCCGAGACCCAGACCCCATTTACCCAGGGCAGGCATTCCAACGCACACATCTATGAGACCCTGGCAGGCCACATGCAGGAGTGTGGGCACAACCAGTTGGTGTGGTCTGGCCAGCATCATGCCAATGGAGCCCTTCCCAAAGTAACCAAGGAAACTTTCCACATTTGTGGATCTCCAGTCTTCTTTCAGCCTGAGGGTGGTGAGAAGTGCAAGAGATAAGGAAACTGCCATTCTCTGTCACTCCCTTGCTTCACCCTCCATTCCATTCATCCCTTTCCTTCCCTGATGCTTTAGGTCCTGCAGTAGCCACCTCCCTCTTTCTGCAGACTGAGTGGATGGGGCAATGTTAGGAAGGGGGACTTCATCAAGATTTCTTTCCCTCAACTCTCAACATGAGTGAGGAAAAGCTGACAGATGCAACATGTTGTGGCATGTCCAGCAGCCAGGGTGTAACCAGAGTGGGTTACCTCTGGGGAAGGGCGGGGGGGGAAGAAGAGAGCCTCTTTGGGGTCCATCTACTGGTGGCCCCACCCACCTGTTTCTGGGCTAAGTGCCCACCTTCTCACCCACCACACCTTGTTGTTAATTAGTTAAATGATTTAATTAAGCAGGAGGCTGCCCAATTCCTGCCCCAATGCCAGGGGGCACTATTTGTGGCTCCATTCCTCCCCTATACTGCAGCCTAAGCTTTGCAGATGGCATCTATAGCTCTCACAATCACCAGCCCCTCGCTGGGCCCCAGAATCCTACTGTTGGACCCCTCTATGATCCCTCCATTCCAGTGGCCTAATCCACCTTCGTTCTCCAAGCTGCTTCCCCCTCACAGGTGCAGTCCCCCCAGGACCTTGGGCTACTAGCCCTGGCCCACCTCCAGGCCAGTCAGGACCCCAGGCCCTCAGTTCTTGGGCATTCCTCACGGTGGGCCCCCAGCCCTTTGACTCTTCTGGGCCTGGCCCCAGCATTAACTAGTCAGAAGAAATGTCAGACAGGTTTGTGAGTCCATGGCCTCACAGTCTTCCTCTGGGGTCCACCTTCCTGACCCACCAAACAAAGAGGTAACCCACCCAGTGGTGGGTGCTAGGGATTAAGGCACCCCAACCTGCCTTTCACCAGGGTGGGTAACAGGCCTGGCATTTCCTGGGGACTCCCACACCACTGGGAGCCCCACCAGGCCACCCACTCAGTAGCAGGGTGCAGTTTTAGGTCACACCCAAGACCAGGAGCCTCCTTACCATCCCCTACAGCTCCTCCCTTACCTCCAGATGATATCAGCAACACCCTCCACCAAACAGTGTTGTTGCCTTACCACCAGCAGCAGAACTGCCCTGTTTATATGGGCAGCCCCAGATCCAAAATGGCTGCCTTCATCAGGCACCTGATGGCTGCCAGCTCCAGGCCCTTAAAGTGGCAGGCACAACCAGTGCCCTACCACACAGGGGCTAAGCAAAGAATTCAAGACATAGGTGACTGGTGCCACTTCAGGCAAGGGGGGCACATGCCTCCCCAGCAACCAGTTAACAACCATGGCCAATGTCACCAACTGGGTAGGGGGACACAGCTGATTGCACCAACCAGAAGTGGCCACAGCATTCCTGGAAGTGGCCATGGAACCTCATCTGGTACCCCCCCTCCCCAGCCACTCCTGCCTGCCCTCCCTGCTCATCACCTAAGCAGGGAGTGTGGCCTGTCAGAGGGTGCACCAGCACTCTCAGGGGGTGCATGTTCACCTCCATGTGCACCCTACGCATTGCCACTGGTTCAAGAGGGGACCTGAGAACACTCTTCCAATATATGAAGGGCTTCCATAAAGAAGAGGCACAACACCTCTTCTCTCTTGATGCTGAGAGCAGAGCCTGGTCCAAAGGCTTGAAGTTGCAGCACAGCGCAGAAGGTTTCAACAGCCTTTTCTCTGGTTGCTTAGGAAGGACTACCCTGGTCATATACAGCACCTACTGGATCTGAGATGCCCCTGACTGTTGAACTTCACTAGAGGTTGGTTTGGTCACCACCACACTAGTGGAGCCCTTCCCAAAGGACCTAGATATACTCTCTCAGTTTTAGCAGTTCCTGTCTTCTTTCAGCCAACAATGCTGTCTGGGAGAGAGGGTGGGTAGAAGTGGGACAGAGGAGGAAGTGGTTATTCTCTGTCTATTTCTTTGCTATCTCTTCTGTTCATCTCTTTCCTTCTCTGACCTTTCAGGTTGTTCATTACCCCATCACTATTTCTGTACTGGGAGATGATGGGGCACTTTTATGTAGACAGGAGTTTGGTGAGTTTTCTTTCCCCCTCTTTTCAATGAATATAGAAGTAGACAATATAGAATGGCTGGGAGCATGTTATGAACTATTTTCAGCCAGGGTCTGTTGGTAGCTACTTTCTCCTACACTGCAATGTGCTGCTGCATTTGAGTAGCTTGTTGTACTGAATGGAAATTGCACCTGAAATGCTCTCTTTGCTTGGAAACCTGTTTTATTATTACCAAGCTCCGAGTATCAGCTATCGGTTCAGGCCACTGCCTGAACCACTCAGATAGGAGTAAAATCCCCAAACAAAAATCCTAGTATGTGTAAGAAATGAGCTTTAGGCCTCACACTCAGTTTCTTCATGTCTGAGAGCCTGAGGCTAGAGCTCACAGGGAAAGATCCAAAGTGAGAGTGCCTGGACAGAGATCAGCCCCTGAAGAATAGGGACTTGGAATCACATGGTTCCAAGAAGAAGATTGGTAGAGAGGGGACAGGGAAGAAGGGAAAAGCAGAAGTTGTGGGTGATCCCCAGCGTTGTTACCAACTCAGAAAGAACAGGAGAGTTGTTTTTTTTCTGATGAACAGTGAGAGAATCTCAAGCACAGGATGTAGAGAGACAGTCACATGAGTGCACAGTGCTGCATACTGGGTAAAAGAATCAAAAGCACAAATACAAAATGGGTGAGAATTGGCTGAATAGAAGCAGTGTGCAGAAGGATCTAAGAACCTTGATGGATCATGTTGGCACTGGATTTATGACTCAGATACCTTGTTCTGGGTGGACCAAAACACTCAGATGGACCACAACTTCTCCATTCGATAATAGGCACATTTTATTGATACATAGCAGATAAGAATAATGCAGGCAAAGCATATAAAATAACCCTCCGATTCTATATCTACCAGTCCTAGGGCTGTCACAGAGGGAAGTACATCTGGCTAGTACACGAGCTTCACCCTGTGGTTCTTTCTTGAATGTCAAATGTCAGCAGCCTGGAGGTTGAGGGCCAAGACCCCCACTGCTGCCACCCCCCACACAGTGGGGTGGGTGAGATGGGATGGTGGTGTGCCCTCTGTCCATGGTGGCCTCAGGTTCCCCCCTCAGGGACGCTGCTCTGAAAACCCTCCTTTTGTATCCTTTCCCTCCTCTGATGACTCTTCATCTCCAGGTACCATTGATTGGTTTCCCTACGGTCATCACACTGTCCATGTTCTGTCCTGTCAGCATGTTCATTTGTTCCAAAAAAACCATCACATACAAACACCTTAATTTTTTCATTTACTAGTGTCTTTAATTTGGTCTATCCGCCAAAACTGGAAATCCCAAGGGCTCTGCAGCTGGTCACTATAACCTAACGCCACCTTATCTCGTGTTATGGAACAGTGTGGTACATGTCTTCAATTTCCCAGTCTTTGTGTCTGCTGATTCCAGACACAGTGGGCCTTGAAGGAAACTTTGTCACAAAGAGGCTTTTAGAAACAAATTAACCTTACCATTCCCCTGGACCATTGTTCTTATGCATATGCACTTTACCTACAATCCAATTCCAAAAATAAAGCCTCTAAATATCATTTTCTAGCCATCATATCACAGCCTCAAGCACAGTCTACAGTGTGATGCAGCTGCACAAAAGGCCAATGACATTTTGGAATGCATCAAAGAGCCCTTAGGAGCAAGACACAGGAGGTGATAGTGCCACTTCACTCAGCATAGGTTAGGCCACATCTGGAATATTGTGTGCCATTTTGGGCTGAATATATGAAAAAGGACATGGAAAATTTGAAGAGTGTCCAGAAATATGCAACAAAACCGATAAAGGGCTTGTGAGGAATGGGTGAAAGAAAAGGCACTTAAAATAGGACATGACAGGAGTCTACCAAGATCTGAGGGGTGCGAGGAACTGAAGCAGGAATATCCATAGGCAAGGACTTTCAGCTGAACATGGGCTAGCTGCAAGGAAGTAGGCAACCAGGGGCCTATAGGCTGCATATGCATATTGTGATGCTAGCTGCCTAACATTAGGACAGTAGGGCAAAGCTCTGGGTAGGGAACAGAAGATCAACTGAAGCTTAGCCTTAGAAACAGCAGCAGGTTGCTCTTGAAGATGAGGAAACACACCTGTAGCCATCCAAGAGAACACGTCACCCAAAGAGGAGAAGCTCAGGGAGTATAAACACCGGGGTTAGAGCAGCCTTGATAGATGCAAGATGGAAAGTTCCTGCCAGCTCAGGCTACTAAGAAGTGGAAGCTACAGGTCAGGTCAGGTACCCTCAGGGCTAAGACAGCCAGGGAGTGGGGAGGAGGCTTCTGCAGCAGGATGATGACCCAGAGAGGGGGGCCGTGCATGTCTTAATTCAAAGTAGTTGCTTCATTTCTGTTCTAGTTTTACATTGTCTGACTGAGTTTTGTCTGTAGAGGTGGTAAGGAAGCCACATGGGGGTGTCTGAAGAGAATTCCAGATTTTGAGCCCTGCCAGGGGTAGGGACATGAGACAGAGGGAGACACAGGTGGCCTCAGACCAAGAGACCAAAGCCTGATCCCCTGGGATTAAGAAGAAGGGTGGCAAGCTGCATTGGAGCTTTAGAAAAGTTTTCCCCCCTGAGTGCACACACAGGTGACTTTGTGAACTTTGACCTCGTTGGGAAGTTCTTCCCACACTGTTTGAAAGAAAATATCCTCTTCTCTGTGTGCACACGTAAGAGATGTGTGTGTGTTGAGCTCTCAGGGTGCTTGTCCACAGAATCGGCTTTTTCTAGATAAAGATGTTCCTAGTTTTTTTTCACATGTACGTACGTGATGGGTTTAAGTCTCATTATGGGTTAATATGCTATTACTAATAAAAGACACTAGAGGGCACCTCATAACAATTTTACCCTCTTGACCTCCCAGTACTCAATTACAGCAGGGGGCAGTTAGGAATGAGTTTAGGGATGTATTTTACGACTGGTTTATTTGGGGGGGTCTGCTCAGGTTGCTCTCATTTCCCCCCTCCCATCACAGGGGCAACTCTGGAGTTTCCAGTGGAGCCTCTAATTTGCAGCCCAGAAGATATTGTTCCCAACTTGGCAAAGCCACTGTGGGCCAGGCGCCAGCACTGGGGAGGTGCTCTTTTTGGGAAGCACTCTCCCTGTACTCCTGGGCAGCATGGTCACTGCACCCCCTGACTCCAGCACCCAAAGGGCAAATCCAATTTTTAGGCTTCACCTGCAGCCTCCACTGGAGCCCAGGTGGCCAGCATAATCCATAGGAAAGGCGGCTGCTGGAGAGGGTAGGTGGGGCATGGCTGGGGGGAGGATTGTCAGTGGCTTGGCTTCAGAGACACATGGTTTTGGGGTGGGGTGGAGTTCAAAAACCAGTCTCCCTTTCAGCCACCTCTTCACTGTCAGGTGCTCTCTCCTGGTCCTCTCCCCAACAAATATACATGGTATGCCCTTTTCCCCCTCCTATCATGGGGGGCGACTCTCAGAGTTTCCAGTGCAGCCCTTAATTCATAGCCCAGAAGATATTGTTCCCCACTTGGCGAAGCCATTTTGGGCCAGGTACTGTCATGGGGGGGTGCTTTTTGTGGCAAGCACTCTTCCTGCAGTGCTGGGTGGCTTGGGCACTGCACCCCCAAATGTGAGAACCCCCTTTGTATGCTTTCAAAAAACCAACTTCAAGCATGCTTGTAATTTTGCCTTGGGCAATGCATTTGTAAACCATGGAAACAGCTTATCTCCTCTTCATAGGTGATTCATCACTACCCTACCTATACCCCACACGCCCCCTCCCCCGCTTTCCCTCCACCCCACTTCAAATCACTGGTGTCACTCGTGTGGTTTCCAGTCATTATTGACTCCAAGATGAACATGGGCCGACAATGCGAGGTCATGGCTGGCAGGGCTAACCGGACCTTGTCGTGCATCCACAGGTGCATCTCGAGTAGAGCCAGGGAGGTGATCCTCCCCCTCTACGCGACACTGGTCAGGCCGCAGCTGGAGTATTGTGTCCAGTTCTGTGCGCCCCATTTCAGGAGGGATGTGGACAACATGGAGAGGGTCCAGAGGAGGGCCACCCGCATGATCCGGGGACAACAGGGCAGACCCTACAGTGAGAGACTGCGGGACCTGAACCTATTCAGCCTCCACAAGAGAAGGCTGAGGGGGGACCTGGTGACCGTCTATAAACTCACTAGGGGGAACCAGAAGGGTTTGGGGGAGACGCTGTTTCCCCTAGCCCCTGCTGGCATAACAAGGAGTAATGGGCACAAGTTGATGGAGAGGAGGTACAGATTGGACATCCGAAAAAACTACTTCACAGTTAGGGCGGCTAGGAGCTGGAACCAACTTCCAAGGGAGCTGGTGCTGGCCCCTACCCTGGGGATCTTTAAGAAGAGGCTGGATACCTACCTGGCTGGACTCATTTGAGTCCTGTTTTTTGTTTAGGGTTCTTTTGTTGTTCTCCCGCCCTGGCGGGGGGTCGGGCTAGAAGATCTATTAGGTCCCTTCCGACCCTAAAACTATGAAACTATGAAACTATGAAACAGTACAGCCCCGAATTCTCACACTGAAAGGAACTGTTTCCTGCTGTGCAAAGCTCTTTGGATGCTGGCAGCCATCATCCTGGCCACAGAAAAACCCAGGGTGCATACTCAGGTGTCCTTGGGGAAGCACCTTGTATGTTTGGCAAACACCTGCATAAGCACAATTTCTTGGCAGGTCTTGGAAGCATTTTTGGCTCAGTCAGAGGCCTGGTCTTATCAGTTACCGTATTTGCATGTTAATTCTGCTTTCCTGCATCACTGATCACTACGATACAAGTGTGCCTAGGGTTTGTCTGCGCCCCTCATACTACAGCATTAACCCCCTTTTCTTACACCTGCAGGAACAGGAACATCCTTCCCTCTGCACCCCCCTGACCCAGAGCAGCTCAGCATCCTTGCGCACACACCAGTCCAGTGCCTCTCACACCTGCCACGCACAGGGGCAGCCCTGCCCCAGCCCCAGGGCAACACTCCCTCCACCTGGACACTTCCTTCTGCACCCCACTGCGACACACAGGCAGCACCTCAGCATTGTCCCCAGTGCACACACCGCAGGGTCCCAGGGTTACATTACCACAATAGGCAGTGGAAGATGAGGGGATAATGGGGCCCAGCTGTAGTCTTCCAGCAGTTGCTTGAAGGGTGGGGAGGGAGTAGGGCTGGGGCAGGGCTAGGGGAGGTGCAGGTGCTGCACAGCCAGTGGAGTGCGGGACTGAGCCATGAGCAGCTTGTCTGCAGGGGCATGGCTCCTGCTGCGATGCTCACTCCAGGAGGCATGGGGGGCTCTGTGCCCTCAGATCTGTGCATATCCTAGGGCACACACCCCCCCATGCCTCCTGGGATGCATGCAACGGTGGGAGCTGGCACCCCCTCCCTGTGGCCCCCGCCATGGACAGGCCATGGCTTTGTCCCACACTCTGCCCTGCCTCGCCACGCCCCACCACAGCTGTGCAGGGCCTGGTGGGGCAGGCGCAGGGATCCTGGGGGCCCCAACCCTTCCAGTCCAGCAGCGGAGCTGAAGTTGGCCCAGCTCTGGCCCCCAGCTCCAGGCTCCCCTGGGCAGAGTGGGGCTGGGCCCGGGGGCAGGGAAACAGCCAGGTCCAGGCACAGTGGGCCCGGTCCCTGATCCCCATCTTGGGCCCGGTCCAGCTCGGCTCCACTCCCGATCCCTGCCCGGTCCTAGGCCCAGCCCCCCACCCACCCACCGCTCCCCTCCATGGCCCTTTCCCTTCCCCCTGCCCCTTCCCCCACAGACTTTCCCTCCTGGGGGGGCTGAGCTAGTGTGCAAACATATGCACACTCAGCCTCCCAATTTTTTTTTCTCCCTCCACCGATAACTACCGCTAATTCCCCTCTTTTCCCAGCACCCCCACCAGTGACAGACAAGTGCAGCATCCTGCCAACCTGATACACTCAACTGTGGTGGACCTATGACTACATGCCCTTCCCCTACACACGCTACATGGACAAAGGCTGCGGGGTGGGGTCTTTGGACTTGTTCCTTTCTGGCCCCATGGCCCCACAAGGTGACCCGTGGAGTATGAGTCCACTGCACAGCCTGTGGATCTAGTTGCAGTCCACGGGCTGCCAGGGGTCTGGAGACATTGCAGAGGGATAGAGAATGGGGCAGGGGCCTTTCCCCTCCTGGGGGCTCCAGTAGGGTGATTACCTTTTCAAAATGGGAAGGCAGGGCTTGTGCCCACCTCTCCCCACACCACCCCTCCACCGGTGGCACAGCCAATTAAAGCCAAGCTGGGCGGGATCAGATGTGGACTGCCCACTGCTGGCTTGAGGCTCCCCCCAGAGCTCCACGCCACTTGCGCACCCCCTACCCCGCTGCAGCAGTGGGGGGCACAACTTCACACCACTGCTGCTGCTGCCACCTCCACCCCTGGGTGGGCAGGGGGTGCCTCGCCATGGTTTCACAGTCCAAGCCCACCTCGCACACAAAAGTAGTGGGGTAAGTGCCTCCCTCTCCGCTCCCCTGGGGGATGCATCCCCCCACCACCCTCTGGATGAGCCACCTGTGGCTCTGTCCCACTCCCCACCCTGGTCCCAGGCCCCATGCACTGTCCTGGCTGGGCAGTGCCCCCAGCCCCCGCCTGAACTGTGGGGGCCTCAGTCTGCTCCCCACCCCGTTCCTCTTCCCCCCCATAGACATACCTGCAGGGAGCTGCTCTCCACACTGTCTGGGGCTGTATGCCCAGCCACGTGCATGCCCTGCCCTGATGTAGTCCCGTGGGGCAGAGAGGGACAATGTGACTGGTTCCCCATGGTTTGTCCAGGAGGAAGTTGCTGATTCCCAGGAGGTTGGTCCAACAGCAGAAATAACAGGACAGAAACACCTGCCCCCATTGTGGGGCAGGGTGGAGAGTGGGGCACTGGGTATAAAGACTGGGGAGCTGCTCCACCCGTATGCCCAGGAGAGAAGACTCCTTATCCTGTTCTTGATCCCAGAGACAGCCAGTGCCTGCCCTGATGCAGATCAGAGCTGGCACCCCCAGGAGGGAAAAGACCCCTGCCCCATTCCCAAAACCATATGTAGCCCAGGTGTACACAGGTTTGTACTTCCCTCTCCAACTGAGGGAACTATTGTCAGGGCAGTGTGCTGCACAGGGACACAACAGCCCAGCAGCCGCCTCCATCCCCTATAGAGTCAGGCCCAGTCAATCAATTACTTAACTATATACAAATTTATTATTACAACAAAACCATTAAAGGGTAAGGACATTAATTATATCTATATATACAAATGTACAAAACTGTAGCATGGCACTAAGGTGCCTGCTACTTGTAGAGCGGGGATGGCTACCCAGGTGCAGGTTGCTGGGGCAACCAAAGGGAGCTAGTGACGCACACCTGCCAGTGGTCAGCTGACTGGAAGGGGCAGGGCCTGGCTCACATTTAAAATCCAGGGCTGAAGCAAGAGGTAGCTCCCTGCTGGCAGCCAAGGGGGAAGGAGCTCTGCCAGAGCAGACAAAGGGGAGAGGCCTGACTGCACCAAATCCTGATACTGGTGAGAGATGGAGCAGCCTTGGGGTGGCTTGAAGGATGTTTCAGCCAGGCAGCTAGAATTTATGTTATAGCCCAGGGGCTTATGTTTTGTGTTCACTGTTTGAGACTGGTGGCTTGGGTGAGGCTATAAGGGGATGGAGGAGGCCTCATAGGGGACTCACGGTAGCATGGGGACCCTAGCCCCAGAGAGGGGGCAGCAATTGAGAAGTCCTAGAGAGGAGCAGGGTGAGACAAGGCTGTGGAGAGCCCAAGTACCAGTGAGACATCAGGTGAGACCAAACAATGTCTGTTACATCTGCGAGGCTTGGGGTGTGGTAAAGGGGTGGTTGGAGCCACGCATAGCCCTTAAGGCTAGGGTGCACCAAAACACCCATTACAGAACAGGGCCCATTTAAGGCAGGAAAACCGTGTCCAAGAGGATAGAAAGGCAGCCTCCCTATTATACATTTAACATCAAAGACGTGGTGGGTGAGAATTGAGGGTGCTTTTAGGTTAACTTGGCACGGTAGGGGGGCGTCCAGGGTGAGCACGGCAACCCCTAGGACACCACCCCATTACAAAAACAATAAACCCTATAGTCTGTGTGTGTGTCTGTGTGTAATTATTTTTTTAAAATACAGATAAACGATAGCACAACCCAGAACAAAGGATATTGATCGGGCAACCTTATAACTCTATTAATATACACACTGTTGCTTCAACTTATTCACATAAACTATAAGGCACAGTCTACAAATATAACCAGCAATCCTTAGACTCCCTGGGTGCCCTCCAGCACAGCGGCCCCACTCCCAAGGTACCACTACAGGAAAAGAGGTGGGGGGGGGAAAGAAAAGGAGAGGGAGACCCCAAAGACTCCTAAGCTCCGCCACTATCACCCAGGAGCAGCCCACATGGCCCCCCTTCTCAAGCCTGGGGGGGGTCCTTCCCCTGTGGGGACCTCTTCTTCAGGGTAACTTACTACTGCACAGTCCTGGAGGGTTGTTTCCCATTCTCCAGGTTGAGCTCTGTTCCCCGTGGGGTTTCCTGCTGCCCGACTCTGTTGCCGCCAGCCTGGCTTAGGGCCACATACACTGCTGTGTGTAGTGAGTGCTTTGCCTTGTGCTAGGGGTTGGAGGCCCGGACAGACTTGTGCAGCACCGGGGCTTGGTCTGCTCCTGGACTCGCAGAGCTGCTGTCTCAAGCCACCTCGAGCAGCTCCCAGGGTCTCCCACCCTCCATGCAGCACTTCCTGCACTGAGCTGCCAGCCTCATGCTGGGGGTTGTGGGCCTGAGGTGCACAAGGGGCTGCAAAGATCCTGCTCCATGCACCAGCCTGTACACCATGTCTTTGGCCTTACACCAGAGGTTGCAGACCCGAGCCACCTTGTGCAGCTCACAGGGTCTGGACCCCATGCACTGTGCTGCACACTGAGAACCTAACCACTGGAGCCATCCCCCGCTCCCCGCTGATAGACATCTTCAGGGGCTCTTCCTGGGCTACTGCTTCGCCCTGCTGAGCAGCTCTCCTCAGTTTTTCTAAGCCCCGCTCTTCTCTTTTCTCTGTCTGCCAGCATCTGCCCTTGGGCTGGGCACACAGCTCCTTTTATATGCTCCAGGGCTTCGCCCGAAGTCTTCCAGACCTGAGGTGTTGCAGTCTTCAATCAGGTCTGGCTCACCTCTTCTCCCCCTCCCCTCAGGAAAGGAGTGTCACTTTATTTCTCTTGATGCCTCCTGATTGGTGGATGGGCTCCACCAATCAAAACAGCAGGATCTCAAGCCTGGGCCTCAGCCCAAGCTCTGAAAGGTAAGCCTGCTACACAGCATTGAAAGAAAACAGCCAGTGGAGCTGTGCATAACCCTAGCAGTTACCCATAGGGTCACTAGCAGGGCACTGATTTCTGCCCACAGCAGCTGCCCAGTCTTGGAGGGGCTTTCCCTTACTGGCTGCTGCAGTTTCTGTCCCCAGACGACCACATTCCCCAGCTGGCTACCCTGCAAGTGTCCTCTTCATCCCCCCCACCTAGACCAGGGATAGAAGCCTGT
>NW_005843699.1:39345-62217 GCF_000455745.1 Alligator sinensis | reverse complement strand
AAAGAATCTCATGAGGTTCAGCAAGGACAAGCGCAGAGACCTGCACTTAGCTCCCATGCACCAGTACAGGCTGGGGGCTGACTGGCTGGGCAGCAGCTCTGCAGAAAAGGACATGGGGGCTACAGTGAAGAATAAAATGATTATAAGCCAGCAGTGTGCCCTTGCTGCAAAGAAGTCTAACAGCATACTGGGCTGCATTGGTAGGTGTGTTGCCAATAGGTTAAGGGAAGTGATTCTTCCCCTCTATTCAGCACTGGTGAGGCCACATCTGGAGTATTGTGTTATTTTGGGCCCCCCCGCTACAGAAAGGGATGTGGACAAATTGGAAAGAGTCCAGAGGAGGGCGACAAAAATGGTGAGGGGGCTGGGGCACATGACTTATAAGGAAAGACTTAGGGACCTGGGCTTATTTAGTCTAGAGAAGTGAAGACTAAAAGGAGACTTAATAGCAGTGTTCAAGTACCTGAAGGGGGATTCAAAAGAGAATGGAGCTAGACTGTTCTCTGTGGTGGCAGATGGCAGAACAGGGAGCAATGGTCTTAAGTTACAGCAAGGGAAGTTTAGGTTAGATATTAGGAAGAATTTTCTCACTAGGAGGGTAGTAAAATACTGGAACAGGTTACCTAGAGAGGTGGTGAAAGCTCCATCCTTGGAGGTTTTCAAGACCTGGCTAGACAAAGCTTTGGTTGGGATGCTCTAGTTGGGGATGGTCCTGCTTTGAGCCAGGTGTTGCACTAGATGACCTCCTGAGGTCCCTTCCCACCCTAATTTTCTATGATTCCATGATTAGCATTAGTAAGCTAAGGAAAGACCATCCAGATGACATTATTATAAGGTGAATACACCACTGTTTGGATCATTGTGCTCAAGGGGTAGTCATCAGTGGCTCAATCAAGTGAGGTTCCTCAGGGGGCTGTCTTGGATTTGAAACCAATCTTCATTAATGATTTGGAAGATGAAATTAAGTGCATGCTTAGCAAATTTACAGGTGACACAAAACTGGGTAGAGTTGCAGTTGCTCTGGAGGGCAAGATTATGATTCAGAATGACCTTGATAATCTAGAGAAATGGTCAAAAATTAATTAAATGACATCTTCTGTTTTAAGTGCAGACTTTGCACATGTCCTTAATGAATCTCATGCAGAAATATGGAGGAGAATGACTGCAAGGCTGCTGTACTGCAAGACCTGAGGGTTGTAGTGGAGCATAAACCAAATAAACCAATATGTTCTTATTTCAAAATAAACCAATAGTATGCTGGGCTGTATTAAGAGGAGCATCTCTTGCAAGTCAAGAGAAATGATCCTTTCATTCTGTTCAGCACTGGCAAGACATGGACAAATTAGGAAAAGTCCACTGAAGAGCAACAAAAATTAGAGAGCTAGGCAAGGTAATTTATGAGGAAAGGCTGAAAAAGACTAGGATTATTTAATCTGGAGAAGAGAATTCTGAATGGGAATTGGATAACAGTCTTCAAATACCTGAAGGATAGTTATAAAGAGGATGGTGATAAGCTACTCTCTGTGGCCCTAGAGGATAGGAGAGAAGTAACCATCTTCAACTGTAACAAGGGAAATTTAGGTTGCATAATATTAGGAGAAACTTTCGCACTATGAGGGTGGCTAAGAACTGTAAAGGCTATCTTGGGAGCCTGTGGCATCCTTGGAGGTTTTTAAAAGGTCAGGCAAACTCTTGTTCAGAAAGCTTTGGAGAGGGATGATCCTGCCTTGACCATGGTGTTGGACTACATGTCCCCAGCCTACTTTCCTATGATTCCATGGAGCTGAATTTATGAAGGGATTATAGGTAAAAAGAAAACAGATTCTAGGCATTGTGGCCTTTCTTCTCTATTCCTAACAAATATGGGTTATATTTTAGGAACCTGTGATTTAACACGTTGGAGTATTACTGTATAGGAACACCCTCCTGGAGACCGAATGATGAAGAAAGAACCACCAGGAAACCGTATGCATAACTCAGACCAAAACTTTATGGAGGCTCTTGTTTAGTTAAAATTTGCTTTTCTTTTCTCATTACTTTTGTGTAACTCTGCTGTTCCTGCATCCAGCAGGGAAGCCAGTGGAAAGGCTCCCATAGACTCAATGCCTTTTGGCTCAGGTGTTTAGGGCTTAACCTTGCATGGTGCTGGACTCTGTAGGATGATCCAATTAAAAATGTAAGCATCCCTTTCAAGTAAATCATATGCTTAAGTATTTGGATGGATTGAGAGAGGGAGTGATCAGCCCTGTGGAAGCTTGAGTCCTTTCTAACAGGTTTTTAGACTTAAGAAACCTAGATTAATCAAACCAGCCTTCAAAAAGTAATCAAACTGTGGGGTGCCTATCAAGTCTGACCCTGTATTTCTACTCTTCTATGCTGCACAGGGGATTTCTGAGCTCAGGTTATCAAATTTCTTAACAGCTCACTCGTTCTGCTACAGTCTCTTTTCAGTGCTTCTGAGACCATGTATGCCCCAGATCCCACCCTGGCTTTCTCTAAAAAATTATATTTTAAAATGTATTAACGGGAATGTAAATTGCCCCAAGAAAATTTGTTTTCGCCAAAAAAAAAAAGATTAAATATGAAATTATAGAAAGACTAAAATATCTGAGCTGAATAATATGATATTTGCTTTCCCATTATTATCTGGCTCTCTCTTTTATCATCCAAGTCAATATATGTTATGCTTATTTCCCAGGAGGAAAATACTTGCAACCATTAACCTCCTTTATCGTTCAAAGTTTATTTGATCTCCCATGTGGAAACTCAATCAATTTATTTACTAAACAAATGTGCTGTAATGTGCAAACCCCAGCTATCCTCTTGGTATTCAGAATTCCTTTTAATAAATCAGGCACTGCTTCAGATGTGCTTGTAAAGTCAAAACTAGCTCATAGTTTCATCTATGAGCAGGACTACAAACTAACTTTTGCAAATTGGTTTGTTGTATAAAAAAGAAGATCCGAGAAAGAACTTAAGCCTGATATAGGGCAATCATTAAGCCTCAAGGTGACAGTAATAGGGAACATCCATTTGAGCTGCAAATTCAACTTTTTAAAATCAAATTGAAAAGAAATACTACACTTTTCATTTTTTTCCAAAACAATCTCCAATTTAAAAATATCATAAAATTTGATCATGTTATGTATTTTAAATACAGCTCTCAGCCTAGGACTTTTCTACTTCTGTGAGTCTTCGTACATCAAGAGAACCTTTATTGTTGATTTTATAATTCACTAGCAAATTGCCCATCAAGAATGATGGGCCAGCAGGGACAGAGGCCTGCTCTCTGCCCGCATCTGGCCCATTTCTCCCCCCTCCCCAGCACTGGTTCAGGTCAGGGCCCGTTCCCCCTGCTTCGGCTCGGGGCCTGTACCCCACCTTCCTCTATGAGCCCCTTCCCCTACTTTGACTCAGGGCCCATTCCCCATCCTTTGTCTCCAGACCCATTCCCTCCCCCTTTGACTAGGGCCCATTCCCCATTTGGCTCGGGGCCCGTTCCCCCCACCTTCAGCTTGGGGCCCATCCCCCCCTTCCTCTCCAGACCCATTCCCCGCATTTGGCTCCGCGCCCTCCCCCCCCCTTCAGCTTGGAGCCCATTCCCCCCATTCCTCTCCAGGTCCATTGCCCCGCTTCGGCTCTGGGCCTATCTCCCCCTTTGGCTCAGGGCCCTTTCCCCTCCCCCTTCAGCTTGGGGCCTGTTCCCTCCCCCTTTTGCTCAGGGTCCTTCCCTCCCTCTTCAGCTTGGGCCCATTTCCCCCGCTTCGGCTCAGGGTCCATTCCCCCCCACTCCTCTGTGATGCACCTCTCCAGGAGCTTGTCGAACAAGCTTTAGTTAAAGCCCCCACCACCACCATTTTGAAGCTCAGGGATACTGATACATGAGATGCGGAGGCTGGCTAGAGCATGCAAATTAGCACACTCCAGCAGACTCAATTAATTGTGTAATTACAGTGCACCAGAGCAACTTCCTGACGTCTACAGGCACCCTGTATGTCTAAATCTTAGCAGTTTGCAAGTGAGCTCCCAGAATTTGTCATATCACAGTAGGGGGCTGGAGGAGAAACAGGCACAAAGGAAGCAGTCATTCTTGAAAACACACATCCCTCGCTACAGGGGCAATTGTAGTCTTAGGTTCCAACTAGTGGTGGAACAGCAATTTTTCAATGTTCGCTCATCCATTTTTCCAGTACACCTTGATTTCAATATCATTTGAGACACTATGGGTGCCTAGAGATGTGCTCTGGGGCTGCTCCGACATGCTGCAATTACAGCATGTCAGAGCAGACTCGATTGAGTCTGCTGGAACATGGCAATTACCGAGCTCCAGCCAGCCTCCACACCTTGTGTATTAGCATCCCCGTTCTTCAAAATGGCATCGGGGTGCTTGAACTAAAGCTCATTGAACAAGCTTTAGTTCAAGTGCCCCTGCCACCATTTGGAAGTGTGAGGTTGCTACTACATGAGATCCTGCAGTGCTTTAGAGAAGCTCTCAGAGCCGCTCTAATTAACACCCCCTTACCACCACCCCATGGAGCACATGTAAAAGTGCCCTTGAAATTACACTACCAAACTTTCGCTATTTTTATAGCTACAAAGGTTTTAATATAATAGCAGAATTGCCACCGCTGTATGCATTGCCCTTTCTAAGTGAAGTTTGCTACGCTTAAAACTCAAATTCCAGTTAATAGATTTGGCTTTTCTTCATCCCTAAAGTACCCGCTAAAGTGCTCACTAAACCATTTTAGAGAGTAGGCTAACATTATTCCCATTTCTCAGAGAGGGAAATGAAGGCACGTGACTTACCTATACAACTCACCTCCCCTGACTCTCAGCCCAGTGCCCTCTCCATTGGGCCATGCCACCTTGAAAGGCTTCCAGACTAATTAAAATATAAATGAGCAATATATATCTATGATTGCCAATGCAAGGAAGTATGTATGTCTGTGTGTCTGTGTTTCAAAGTAAGTTAAGTAAATTTGGAATCTTTTTTACAAACTCAGACATAACCCAGTTTAATGGGTTAAATGGCAAGCACCATTTAATAAACTGCAAGTATGAAAAATTGTGCAATAAATGCTAATTTAAAACAAACTGTTGACTAGAAAAAGAGAGTTGTAACACTCTCTCTTTATATAGTTGCCATATCTTGCTGTTTGAGAATTAAGAATGGGTATCCCCTGTGTATGATAAATCTACTGGTGTTGCAAAATTGGAAAGCAAATATTTGGAGATTTTAAAGCTAATTTTAGAAAGGAATAAACCATTGAGTCTACAACTGTTTAATGACTGAAAACTCACAATGCCAAAGTACATTGGTGCCCAGGTATTATTGTTGGTGTGTTAAGAATATACATTTACATGCCTGTATTTCCTTGCTTACTACATACTCCTAAATGAGACATGCACCTTGCTTTGGGAAGGCAGATGAAGGAAAAAAGTTTTCCAGTCATGGTTGAATGTTGATTGCAGAGGATCCTGAATGCAGCAGCAGCAGTTGAGAGATGGTTAACGTGGTGGCTCTCAGTCTGAAGGGTGAACTCTACCCCTTCCTCACTTGAGGCTGGTAGAGATAGAAACTTGGCAGGCATCTTGCAGCAGTGTCTCTATACTTGCTTCTATTCCAACAAAGAAAAATCAGCTCCCTTACTTCAGACCTACATCTCAGTTTTGGAGGACTGATCTTTGGGGGAAAAATGTGTAGTATGTGAGTAAACACAGTAATTGTGTTACTGAGATTAATTTATGAATATAGGCATAATGTACCAGGTCAAATTAGGTCTAATAAAAAAGCGGAAGCCCACACCATGTTTGTACGAGTAAAAAAATGTGTGTACTGGTCCTCTGGATTAGGCACTAAGAGATAGCATTGCTGAAATAGTTTTGCAATGATACTATAACTCATATATGACAGCAAGAGGTACAAAGAAAAGCCTTTGTCTTTTTTTGTTGGTGGTGGTGGTGGTGAAGTAAATGAGTTATCCAGGAATAACTTTGTTGTTCAATGAAGATAACAGGATTTTAAGATGCTACATACAGAGAAGTGATCTGTCTATTCCCCAGATGCAATAATTTGTACTGTAAAAGTAAAGGTTGCAATATTTCATTGTAGGAACAGAAAAATATGCATTTTGAAAATAAGTTCTGCTGTGGTTTTTCAATGCGGTTTAGGGATCCAGCTACAAATATTCCATTAAGCTTTAAATAGCAGGGATGCATCTAATCTTTGAGGCTGCTTTGAAACACTGAGATTCCATGTTTGCCTATTAATGCCAACCCCTATCACTGTTGTGAATGCTTCTGATTTTTATCTTGAGTCTCACAATTATTGGTGCACCTCTTGGAGCTTCAGCTCCTGGAATCATGTCATTCTGTTGTGCCCACCTTTGCTCTATTAGGTGTTCCCGGGCAGCTTTTGCCCAGGCAGTCGACCTGGTTTGTCCCGGGCCTGCAAGTGGACCCCAGAGGGTACCTCGGATGATGTCAGTAACCCCGCTTAACTCTTCTGCCACGACTTTAGATGGATCCTCAGTGGAGGGGGTCCCCTTCGAGGAAGCCTCCAGGGTCGTCACGCCTCTCAGCGGGCACTTACAGGGCTCCGACCTCCCCTACACCCTGGCCAAACGCCACTTTCTGCCGCGGGTCTCCAAGTCTAACTTTATTACTGGCCCCTCCTGGTTTCTTCTTTTAGACTTCCCATTGTCCTACAGCAGTGGGACCTGGTGTCCCGGGCCGGGCTCCGGCATGAAGGCTAAGAGGCTCTTAATTCCTGTCGACCCTTACCCCTATTCCAACACCTGCCATGCCACCATGTGAAATACCCACCAGCGTGACTGCCGGGGAGGTGCAATCATCAGGCAAGAAGGAGCCTATGAGGAAAGTAGCGTGCCCCAGCCCGTGAAGCCCTGTGATTCCCCGGTGTCCCAAGGTCCGGGTGGTTGTCCCCTAGGCACAGCTCCAATCCAGGGATGTAGCTATGGTCCCCTGAGGTCCTAAAGGCCCAGCTGGCTCCTCTTGGAGGCACTGTGGGCCTCTCCGCCGGCCCCCTAACTCCACTATCTGTCCCGGTTCGAGACTTCCCGCCGCCTCTACCGCAGCTATCCCCGATAGTGTTCCTGCCAGTCTTGCTTCTGTCGCCATTGCTCCTTGCTGTCCCTTGGCTCTGGGCTTCCCCGTAGCTGTTCCGGCTTTCCCCACACTCACTGCCTTCACTGCTTTCGCTACTCCCTCCTCTCTCATCGCTCCTGCTGTCTCCTCTGTTCTTGCTGTCTCCTCTGTTCTTGCTGTCTTCCCTGCCGGCTCCTCTGCTGGCTCCTTTGCCAGCTCCTCTGCCGGCTTCTTTGCCGGTTTCTCCACAGGCTCCTCCGCTGGCTTCCTGGCCGGCTCCTTTGCCGGTTCGTCCACTGGCTTCCCAGCTGGCTTCTTTGCCGGTTCCTCCACCGGCTTCCCTGCCGCCTCCTTTGCCGGTTCCTCTGCTGGCTTCTCGACTGTCTCCCTTGCCGGTTTCTCCACTGTTGCAGCTCTTGCTGCTGCCGCAGCTGCAGCTGCCCTCACTGTCTCAGGCAGCCAGACCCCGTAGATGTGCGCTCCCAGCCTCGGGTTCCCCTGCGGGCTCTCCGGTAGTCTGCCCCCCGCCTGCGCCCTCAGGGCTGCCCTTTATTTCCACTGGGTGGCGTCTTTTGCTGACATCACCTGGTCCCAGCTGAATATGAGCGCGGCTAATGAACCGCCCAGGCAGTTTTCCAGCGCGCGCTCCTCTGCTCCCTCCAGCCCCTGTGAACGGTAAGTAGGGGCTTTCTTCCTCTTCTATTTTGCCCCAGGGTTCCCCTATAGCCCCAGCATCCCTGGGATATAGACTGTGAAAAACCCAGTTTTGTTTTTAAACATGCTCTAAAATCTCAAAATTCGGGCAGCAATTGAGGAAGGGAAATATTTCAATGTCCTGATTTTCTTCCAATATTGCAATTATTGGTGCATTTGTCATGCTGTTTTTTTTTTTTTTAACACAGATTATTGCCAATAACTATATGATACACAAAACCAAGGAATTGACCCCACTTCCCATTCCTTTTCAGATAATCCTTACATATGCTATGAAACCTATTGATTTCAATCCCTACACTGATCCATCAGCCATAAGGATCCCTGCTGTGGGAGGGTAGAAACTAGAAAAACCTATCACCAGTCCCTGGGTTGAGCACTGCTGGATAAAGAATTTGGTCCTTAAAAACTAACGATGAATCCTTCCAGAGGCGGACCAGTTGGACTCCCATCCAGCAAAGCAATTAAGTACCGACTTAGCATCCCATTGATTACTACCTGTAATTAGCAGACTTCTGCACTAAGCTATAGCTTCCTTTCCTTGCTATTCTACTCTAGCAATTAATTAGCAAGCACTATGCCCAGAGCAGTCCACACACATTGATGTCCTGTTGACAACATCAATAATAACGCATGCAGAGACAGAAGTATATAGAGAAAGTCATGTTAATTACAGATCCCTGAGAAATGTGAGCAGATAAATCAAGTGTCTGGGGGGGGAAATGTTGTTTGGAAAAGCAAGCTTCAAGCTACTGTGCAAGCTTCAAGCTACTGTTTTAATAAGAAACAGATCAAAAAATATTACATCCAGCCAATAAATAAGTTGTACAAAAAACTGGCTATGTCTCTTTAGAGTGAAATACTGGAATGAATAAAAATAAAGCCAAAGATTTGACAAAAGAACAAATAGCCATGTAAAAAGGTAGAGAATAACCATAGCTTTAGTGGGAAGTTTGTGTGGGATAGATCAAATTGATGTAACAGCAGGTCTGCCTGTTTTTATTTTCGCCTTGGTATGCCCAAGAACAAAGCTAAAGTTTTTTTCCCAAATATTGTGCTATGTTTTCCTATGGTTCAGGGAAGAAGAAGGTTAAAAGCCTGAAGGGTTGCCTCAAAGCACACAGCTGGACATTATAAACTGGAGGTGGTTGACAAGGCACCAGTTTCAGATGAATTACATCTCAATGTGCTAAAGGAAACCACAAAGGAGCTGTACAAAAACTTTTGGAAGATTTTATTTATGTGGTACTTTGTATGGAGGGGAAGGAAAATAAAGAAAGCCAGGATCTTAATTCATTTGACCTAAGCCTGAGCTTTACTAAAATCTAAGCTGCCAATAGTATCACTAGGGTCTAAGGGGGAGAAAATGAAAGATATGATAGAAAATCATCCTCTACCCAAAATGAGGAATACTTAGTGGCATGAATGTGGGTTTCATGCAAAAACTGAAAATAGAATATGCCCCATATAGAACCAGAGACTCATAGAGCTAGAAGGGCCCTCAAGGGTCATCTAATCCAACCCATGGCAGAAATGAAAGATTTGCTGTTCCTATGTATAAATAACCAGATGCAATTACAAAAGTCACTCCCTTTATTAAAGATGTGCATTTTAATTCTCTAATCAACACATGCTGAGAAGCTCCTAGCAGGGAGTCAGACAGCATCAAAATAGTCTCTCACACACACAACAATAAATAATCATGATATCAAACTTTAAATGCAGTCCCTCCCAGGATGTCCAGAATCGAAAACACGAAGATTCCGAGGGATGACAAAGACAACCTTAATGAAATGGGTCAGATTCTGTTTAGGGAAAAAGTTGAGCCTAAGACATTCTCCCAGTGACCTCATGTATGGTTACCAATGAGGTTTGTGAATTGGTTGGGGCGGGGGAAAGAGAGCTGCTTTCTGACGTATCATCCCTCCAAGCCAATCAGAAGGCAGGGCAGGGTGACATTTTAGGCCACTGCCACACATTACACTTACGATGTGATTAACCAGTTAATCACGTCTTATATTGTGACCCAGCCATACCCAAAAGCAATTAATGGCATCATCAAACAAAGCATAAGCCACAAAAAATGTGTAATAACTTTGTGTGTGGTTCCTATCTTGTTATTAATTGAACATGTGGCCAGGTTTGCCCTTCCTGGGAGCCCCAAAAGCTGATCCAGGCTCAAAGCCATGGGGACACATGGGGTGCGTCTACACATCCAGTAATGCACTCTTGTTACCGTGCATTAAGTTTAGTATTTGCATAACCAAGTACTAAATGAATGTGCAGTAACTGGAACTTCTGCACAGTAGCACCAATGCACAGCTTTTTAGCGATACTAACTGCACATCAGCCTAATAATACTGTGCAGTAGCATATTAGCACAGGTTTTCCCCAGCATGCTACTGTGCAGTATTATTAGCTACTGTGCAATTAGTGTCTCATGTAGGTGCACCCACAATGTGCGCCTGCAGCTGGGAACCCTGTCAGCTGAGGAGGCTCTCAGCCACAGGAGCTTGTTACTTGCTGGTGCAGAAGGAACCCAGAATCACAACTGCAGGCTCCCCCTGCATTGGCAATTAGATGTGGTGGGATCTGAGCAGGAAGTGTGATCTGATTATGCATCCAATCCCATCATGCCTTTCCCTGCATGTCTGGCAGGGGCCTTATAGGCTAACTGGTTTACAGAAGCTTTTGTAGACATTGGATGAAGTAAGCTTTGAAAGTTCATGCTTCTCGAATGAGTTAATCTAAGGTGCCACCCTACCCTGTCTTTTGTGTAGCTTCAAAATAACATGGAGTGTATCTACATACAATGCTTTACTCAAGATTAGAGCAAATTCATGCGCAGTAAGCGTCACCGTCTATACGTGCAGATGTTTACTCCAGAGTAATCTGCTCTAATCATGCGTAAATTTACTACTTGTAAATTTACTCAGGAATACTTACTATGCAGTATAGCATGTGTAGATGGACAACTAAGAGCAAATGTGCTCCCAGTCAGCCAGGCAGCAGGGAGCAGGAAATTGCTCACTGACCCTGAGAGCTACATGATGCCTGGGCAGGCTCTTCCACCAGAGCCTGGGTGAGAACAATGTCCCCCTGTCCCAGCAGCTGGGAGCTTCCAGCCACTGTGATTATGATCATGAAGTGGGGACTGGGAGGTTCTTATTGTCAGGGCAGGGGAACATTATCCCAGCTCGCCTGAGTAGCAGGCAGCTCCCAGTGGCAGGGAGCAATCTGGTCTCCTGGTGCCATGCTCCCTGCTGTGCCCTGGAGCTCCCCCTAGCTGCTGCAGGGAGTCAGTGCAGGGCTGGTGGGAGCATCAAATCTGCTCCCACTTCTCTGTACATGTAGACACCTGACCGGAGGGTGGGTTTATTATAGAGTAAATTACTCTAGAGTAAATCCACCTTGGAGCATTTGCACATGTAGGCACGCCCATGGATAACTACGTCTCTGTCTTCAAGCCAATATAAACTAAGTGGTCAAGTGGTCAAGATACTCTATGGGTCTGGAGGTTGGTCCAAATTTAGCCAGATAACCCATGAGAGCAAGGCCAAAATACCTGGTAAAAAAACACAATATTTCCACTTTGCATTTCATAGGTTCATAGATTCACAGATGTAGGGTTGGAGGGGACCTGAGCAGATCATCAAGTCTGACCCCTTGCCATGGGCAGGAGTGAATACTGGGCTGATATGACCCCTACTAAGTTAATCTCATATGACCCCAGCTAGGTAGTTATCAAGCCTCCTTTTAAAGACCCCTGAGGTAGGAGCCAGCACCACCTCCCTTGGAAGTTGGTTCCAGATCCTGGTGGCCTTGACTGTGAAGTAGTGCCTCCTGATGTCTAGCCTGAACCTACTCTCAATCAACTTATGGCCATTATTCCTTGTTACTCTGGGTAGCACTTGGGGGAACAGGGTCTCACCCATTCCCTGCTGGTGCCCTCTGGTAAGTTTATAGATGGCCACTAGATCCCTTCTCAGCTTTCTCTTGTGGAGGCTGAACAGGTTCAGGTCCTGTAGCCTCTCCTTGTAGGGCCTGCCCTGCTGCCCCTGATTATGTGAGTGGCCCTCCTCTGGACCCTCTTGATGCTGGTCTCATCCCTCCCGAAGTGCAGCGCCCAGAACTGGACACAGTACTCCAGCTGTGGCCTGACCAGTCGCATAGAGGGGGAGGATCACCTCCTTGGACCTGCTCATGATGCATCTGTAGATACATAACAAGGTGCAGTTAGCCTTGCTGACTGCATCCCCACATTGGTTGCCCACGTTCATTTTAGAATCGATAATGACTCCATGATCTCTTTCTGCCACTGTGCTTTCAAGAAGGGAGTTCCCCAGCCTGTAGGTATGCTGCTGGTTTTTCCTGTCCAAGTGCAGTACTCTGCTCTTGTCAGTATTGGATCCCATCCTATTCTCATTCGCCCACCCCTGTAACCTGTCCAGGTCCAGTTGTATCCTGTCCCTCCCTTCTAGTATGCCCACCTCTCCCCAAATCTTGGTTTGTTTCTTCTAGAGCTCTTGTTACCCTGTTGTTGAAATTATTTTTAGGCAATCCACATAGGAATACAGGGTGATCAGAACTGTGCAGTATTGAGCCCTGGATGCAAGGAGATTTTAGTACCCCAGTCACTTGCTGGGCTTTGATTATCCCTTGGGAGGCACAAGAAATAGAAGACAAATGTCATTTACTTTTTCAGGCAGATCCGTAGCACCTGACACAGCTAGAAAGCTCTTTGAATATTTCCCCAGCAAAACATAGTGAGTGAAATTAAATGTCATGTATTGTGATGTTGAATATCATGTACTGTAATGTTTTAATGTGAACTGAAACTCCCATAAGCCTCCAGAGGACTGGTGGAATGAACTGCAATGTGCACTACAACTCCCAGAAAGTGACAGGGGGCAGGAGGAAGAAGAAGGAGTGTGGGTTAGCATGGCAGAGAGGTAGATGTGTGGCCTGATAATCAGAAGGTGCAGCATAGCTAGGACTACAAGATGCAGCAGCAAGGCTCAGGTGTGGAGCCCATGCAGACCACAATTAAGCGCTTTATGGGACCAGAAATTGGTTTGGAGCCCTCCGGAGTTGTGGAAGGGTTCAAGATCCTCAAATGTATATATCACAGTGTTGGTGTTTTCTAGTGGTTACCTGTTCTTGGGTGATTTCTTCCTGTTACTTAGATCCTAAGTGTATGTACCTTAATATTAAAGTTTATTTACCTGTGTCTGTCCCTCTCTCCTTAGCTCATTGGCTTGGGACCTTAATCCCCAGCATCCCCTATATAAAAGTGGGAACTTCCCTTGCCTGTTCTCTCTGCCAGTTCCTGCGGTTAGGGGATTAGGGGGTTTGGTACATAAGAAAATTTTGCAATGCCTGGGAGTACTGGTTACTTATGGTTTTCTTGGCAAGAAAAGAAAAAAAGACGCCATTTTTTCATGCTTCATTTCTTCCCAATTTGTAATCAAATGTGTTTCTAGTCACTAAATTCTGTGTCCAAATCACTCAGGATGAAATTCACTCAACCTGAGGTACAATTGGGTGCTTATAAACACCTACTATGTTCCTGGTCAGCATGAAAATGATTTTATAATTTAAACTGGACTTATATGATGCAGAGGCTTTGCACAGGCCATCTGCACAGTCCAAGGCACAGAATTTTATTTAATTAGAACTATTTCTGGCTCATAATAGTGGCAAAATGAAACAGAACAAGGTGAGATAGAAGGGTGGAATTTCAAAAATGCCTAAGGGATTTAAGAGAATGCCCCTGGCAGTCTTAAAATCTGTCCGACTTCCTACATCCTCAACAGAGACTTAAGGACTTAAGTATGACTTCAGTGGTGTCCCTGTCTTATGAATTCCACCTGAGCAAATTAAACACAAAGCATTTTATAAGCCTAGAAACATTTCCTCCTGGAGGTGGGGAGAGGAGGAATTCCACTGTAAGAAGCCTGCACCTTTCAAAACAGTGAAAGTGAGAAACCAGATCTCATAAGTTATAACTTACCGAGATGCTCTGTCAGCTACTCTTAAAATGCTGTTACTTTATTCTAATCACATCTAAAATAAAGTCTGCTCAGATCAGCAGCATTGAATTCCAAGCTCCCTTGAAATATTATTTTTCATCTTGTTTATCAAGTCTGCTGAGCTGGGAAAGAATTAAGGTTTTATTCAGTCCAACTTTGATTGCAACTGGATGAGGACAAGTGTTAGCATCAAGGAGACTGTCTGAGTACATCTCATTTCATGTGAGCATCAGTTCCCTATAAGAAGTGCCAGAACAAGAATGTCTACCCAGCTTTCTTGCTTTAGTTTGAGAGAGACATATCTCCAATGCTACAAGGCCAGAGAATGAGCTTCTAAACATGACTTTAGCAAGGAGAGCCAATGCCTGTCCTCTGTACAAAAGCACGTACATCTGATAGGCGCATTCTGAACAGACCTATCTCAGCAACCACATTGAATTAAGCACAAGCACAGTGGGTGCATCTACACAAAACTGCCTAATAACACTCAGTAGTCTAATAACACTGGGCTGTAGCTTGCTAGGCAAATCCCATGCTAATACACTACTGCACAGTAGTATTAGCCCACTGGGCAGTTAGCATCATGAAAAAGCTGTGCACCAGCACTACTGCACAGTAGTGCCAGTTACTGCTCATTGATTTAGCACTTGGTTATCAAGTACTAAACTTAACGTGTTGTAACTATGGCACATTAACGAATGTGTGGACACATCCTGTCATGGCAGCTTTCATTCAGAGCACTGGATCAGACAGTGGGTGCAAAGCCCTCCTCAGGCTGAGGGGTTTCAAACTCCTATCTCCCACTTCCTAGAAGACTGCCCAAACCAGCTGGCTAATGGCAGACTCATGGTGGGAGAGGGGATTCCCTCTATCTCTCCTATTCAAGGTGGGCCACTATGGAGCAAAGAGTATGAGTCATGGGGCCAAAAAAAGAGTAGGCAAGAGATACCATGGAACTACTGGTTAGGACTTCAGCTGGGAAATGAGATATTTCAGGTGCAAACACTGAATAAGAACATACATCATCAAATACTGACCTACAGCATGAGACCCAGAAAGTGAAACTGGACACGTCTACACATGTGCTTTACTGCACAGTAGGATAATTTACTGCACAGTAAAGCATCACCATCCACACGTGCATGGCAATTAGACAGGTGTAGAGCAATTTACTGGCCATCAGATATTCCCATCAGATACAAGTACTATCCAATGGCACAATAAATTTGATTGCAATTAAATCATTGCAATAAACTAGTGCACTTAAGCAAAAGTGTAGATCAAAATAGGGATGGCTGGGGCATGTGGGTGCTTCAGCATAGGGGTTGCCTGCCAGCTAGACCTACACTGAAATACCCTTATGCCCTAGCGAGCCTCTTCACAGCACATGGAGTCTCATCAGAGCAGCTCTGGTCTGGATGCTCTGACGGGGCTCCACGTACTGTGAAGCAGCTGGCTTAGGTACAAACAGTCCCCACCTGGAATTACCCTTGTGTCATAGCTAGCCCCTCCACAGCACATGAGCAGCCCTGGCTAGCAAGCTGGCTCCCTGGATCCCCCCAGGTTCAAATGGCATGCCCAGAAGCAAAAGTCTCTGAAGCAATAAGCTCCATAGTTTATTTGTAAGCATTAACTGCACATGGAGATATGTCCCCTGAGTAGAATATAGACTGAAACTAACCACTCCTTTGTCATCATCTAAGATGAGACAAATTATTTAAATAAACCCAGTATGGTAAGAAGTGAGAGTTTAAAATCTCTTTCACTTAACAAGATAAGGTGCTTTTAAGGCATAAAGGGACTGATACTATAATTCACTCTCATGTCAAATCCCCTTTGGCTAAATAAAAGAGTTTTCTCTGACTAGGACAGGACAGGAATGGACCTGGAGGGGGAAGGTTGAGGGATGAGGAGTGTATGACTTTTAAAGTGACTATGGACCTCAAAGATATACTTGAATGTTTGGGCAAGCTTTGAGGGTTACCTGAAAAAACAGTGAGAATAACATCAAAATAACAGGAAGATCCAGGAGACGGTGAGACTAAGCGACATCACATCACCTGTGGACCTGCTCCCGGGTGACATGGACCAGGCTGTGTGGGAGCGCATCCACCACAAGGATCTGCGCAAATATCACAAGGACCTGAACTGGCTCATAGCCCACCAAGCTCTACCAGTGAGAGCCCAGAGACATAGAGAGGGGAAGTTGGGGAGACCCAGCTGTAGCAGGAACTGAACTAATGTAGCTGATGTTAACACAGAGTGTAATATTTGTAAAATGTAACCATGTTCATTTTGTCCTGTAAGTAACTTGAAAACTCCATTTTGTATTATTTTGCTTGACATAAGTGAATGAACTCTGTATGCTCTTTTTGAATGAGTGCATGTGAAAGGATGAATGATGAGAGAATGGCATAGAGACAGGAGAAGAAGATTTAACAGTTTATGTAAGCAACAAGGCACCAAATGCAAGTCACAAGTCAGTAAACTAATTAATGAATGGCTGAAGAATCTCCTTGAGGCCTAGGGCACAAAGAAGATAATGAGGAGGAAGAATGCACACATCCTGCCAGATGGGCAGCAAGGGCACTCCAAGGCTGAGATACCAACTTTAACGACCAAACTAACCTCAGGCTGAAATAAGCAGAAGATGAAGAAAGAACAACTGCAAAAACAGAAGCTAGGTATGGAAAAACCTCAAAGCACTGAAACAAAGGATGCCAGTCTCTATAAAAGAGGACTTCGAAAATGCCAAGTTGGGTGAGTCTCTTTCTTAACTGCTGTTTCTTTGGAGCACAGACACGTCTGTTTCATCCCGCTCCAAGCTGTTATCTCCAAGATCTCTCTCTCTTAATAAGGCCTGGACTGGCCACCCAGTGCCATTTCAGAACAACTGCTGCTGGTAACTATAATGTCTGAATAAAATGGTTGTTTTGATGATATGTGTGCGCCTGTGCGTAATGATGTGTATGATGATTTGTGTGTGTCTATATAAGTGGTATGTCTGAACCTCTATGTCTAATTCATGTAATCAATAAATGTGGTATTTTGCCTTATCCCCCTTTATAAGGTCTTGCTCTTGATTTAGCAATTGGAATTTAAAGTAACACAGCTGCCCATGGCCCAACTGGCATGGGGCCACTAAGACAATCGATTACCTCCTCTGGCTCTGCACCTGCACCAAGGAGGTATGGAAAAGGGTGAAACAGATCTGCAAAGCAGTGACTGCCATCAACCGGCTAACCAGACAAGCGGCACTGTACAGGCACCTTGCCAAACATCAGGGGAGCCCGTTGCCCCATTTCGACCAGTTTATGTCCTGCATCAGGAGCACTTTGACAAAGGCCAAGAACCTCTTGTTGTACAGACAAATGGACATAGCGGTAATTGGCTGTGTGAAAATGGCAGTGAGCAAACTCCAGACCTACTACCAAAAATCGGTAGCGGAGGACAGAGAAGATGCGGACAGCCACCTGGCACATGAGACATGTGGCATAGGATCATCCAACCCCCCCCCCCAACACCCCCGAGTGGAGAGGAAGGCAAAGGCAGTGAAGAAAAGGAAGGGACAAGTGTAACAGAGGACAGCGACAGCAGCAGCAGGTCCTCCAGCAAGAGCGGGAGCGGGAGCAACAACGACGGAGAGGACACTTGAACTGAGTATGTGACCCCACAAGCAGGGCAGGGGTGGAAAGGAAGTGTGGCCTGGTCCGAGGGACCAGGATGGACTTAGTTTTTTTGTGTGTATTGCGCGCAATGTGAATATTGTAACAGGTTCAGGTGGCAGTGGGCCTTTGTGCAGGTGCAGTTTTTGTAACGGGGAATGTTTTTCCTTCTGTGGTGTGATGTGAAGAGTGTAGATATATATAACCTTATAGAGAGAGAGACTTTTTTTTTTTTTTGGTAAAAATATAAGGACCATATTGGTCCAGCACAAATCGAAGCAAACAGGCCAGTTCCAATTTTTGCAAAGTGCTTTCAATTTCATTTATGGCCTGTAAGATTTTACCTTCATATGGCCATTCTGTACCTACTGAAGTCTGCATTTGATTTCAAGGGGAATAGGAGATGGCCCATGAAGCAGAAGGAAAGATGCAGGAATTTCCTTTTGCAAGAGTTTTACTGATTTGAGCTCAGGGAGGTTCATGCCCAGTGCTGGCCCATCCTATCCTGCAAAACATGCAGCCACAGGGGGCCCCACAACCAAGGGGCCCCCTGCATCCAGCTGCTCACCAGGCCCCTCCCCCGCCACCACCAGCTTCATGTCTGGCTGCTTACCACCCCCCGCACCACCAACACCGCAGCCACCAGCTTCTTCGGCCGTTCACCCTTACGCCCCAGCACCTACCCCCCCCCGCTGCTGCCAACTTCTTCATGGTGGGGGGGCCTCAAAAAATTGTGGGCCGACCCTGTTCATGCCCCCTGCAGCAGTTTTGGTTTCATTTCTATTTACAAAGGAAAACCTCAACCAAACCCATAAATCTCTCCCTGACTTTGAATTACAGCTGGATAAAGTTACTATTGAGCTTCATAGGCATACTTTTCCCCCAGGTTTTAGAACCTAAGAAAAAAATGTGGGGAACCAGAAAACCTTACCCCAAGTCTGAGGTTTTTAAATGGGATGAATGCTGTGTGCTTATAGGTTTCATTAATAAACTTTCCTATGGCCCTGCCTATCTTATAAATTAACAGTCAAATTATCTGCAGTGAATTCTATTCATTACAAATTTGGCCTCATATTATTTTTCCACAAAACCATCCTAAATTTCTTCCAAGAAAATATTGATGCTTTGTTCCAAGGCATTACCAAATCATTTGGATGTGTAATCTTCAGTAAAGGCAGGAATTCTTTAATAATGGGCAGTTTGATTCTTAAACATTCATTATTCTTTAGTAGCAACTGTTTGTTGAACTGATATGACACACTTTCCCTGGATGGATGAGTGGATTAAAACTACAGGGCGCATCTACACGTGCTGCTACATTGCCATAGCAATGTGCTTTGGTGACGTAACGTCAGCAACCACAAACCATGATGCCACAGCTATATCATTGTAGCAATGTGCTCCCTTGTTATAGTGTGTCGCTATGGTGCTATAGCAGCTAAAAATAACTGTGCACAGTGCTTATGGCACAGTACAGGCTATTACTGTGCCATCACTTAAGTACTTCCTTTTGGAAGTAAGTACTAAGGAAGTACTTCCTTTTGGAAGTACTAAATGACAGAGAGGAACAAAGGTGCCATAGGCACATATGTAGACGTGCCCACAGAGTAATAAGCTAGAGTAAGAAACAGTGAATAGTGATGTTGGAATAGACAACACCCCAATCACTTGTGAAGCTGACACAAAACCAGAAGGGCCAGCAAACGTGTTGGAAGCCAGAATTAGAATTCAAAAGGTTCTTGGAGAACTAGGCACTGAACAACAGAAAGAAGTGAAGAAATTCAAAGATAAAAGTAAATTTGAAAATAAAGGTGCTGCCCTCGGCAAGACAAAAAATGCACAAGTATGAAATAGGAGAACACTATTAAGATGGAAGTGTAGCTTTAAGCTTTTAGAAATATCATATTTTGATAAGATGTTATAAACAATTGAATTATTCCTTGAACCCATCCATTTTCCTCCCTTTCTATCATTGTAGTAAATGGAATAAATAAGGAAACAGGAGAATAGGGCATTTAGGACAATAATAGCAAGAAATAAAAAAAAAAAAATCAAGCATCCTAGAAAACCAAGTATGTGTTTTGTTTGTTTTAAATGATCTCTTCCTTTCCTGTTCTGTTTCCTTTAGGGCCATTTCCTATAAACTGAACCACAGGGGAGAAAAAAGAGACATTAAAAATGCATTTGTCCTGCAAATCAATTATTTTAGTGATCACCCTGCTAAAATGACAGGCTTCCTTGCTGGTAATAGCAAAAGCAACAGCCATATAATCTCTCAAGATCAAGATCCTTTAGTGATTTTTCGAGAGGTCACTGAATGCAGCAAGTTAGTACTGAGTTTTCAGTTGTCGTTATATTCCCTAGATTTTAGCCCATCTTAATTAAATAACTTAACATGCCAGGAGGCTGAGGAAAGGCTGGTCTTCAGGAGCCTCCTGGTAATACAGTATATCCAAATACAGGCAACCCCTGATTAATGCTGTTTCATTCAGCGTTATTTCGCTAAAATGCTCATTTGAAATTGATACCTGATTTCACTTAGTGCTCAGTGAGTTTCATTATAATGCTCACAGTCACCATCTTGGGTCAAAGAAAACAACTGCAGTTGCCATCTTGGGTCAGCAAATACTTTCGGTTTTGCTTAATGCTCATTTCACTTAATGCTCGGTTTTTCAGGAACCAATTAAGAGTGCTAAGCAGGGGGTTGCCTGTAAGTGCTGATTTTCCTGTGGTCAATGAATGTGGATTATTTCAGAGGAAGTAACAATGCCCAGGAGAGCTGTAGAAGAAACTTAGCATTGTACTCCCAATATATGAAGTGCCAAGCAATCCACAACGCTCTTTTTCTCATCAGTTGACTGTTTCTACTCAGTGGACACACCTACACAAGACACTTAACTTCGTATTGGCATAGTTTACTATGAAGTGCACATGTGTATCTACATGTGCACATGCTTACAACACAGTAAACCTCCCTAATCCTGAGTAAATTTGCTACCTGCAAATGCAAGTAGCAAATATACTCAAGGTTAGTAACACTGCCGTAGCACTCATATAAATCTTCTCCTGGTCAGGTGTTCACCAGCAGACACCTGATAGCTCCCTGCCCCCAGGAGCTGCCTGCTGCTGGGGTGGGCTCTGCAACAGGAGTCTGGGTGGAGACCATGTCCCTCTGCCCCAGGGACTGTAAGCCTCCTGCCGCAAGAATGTGATTGGGAAGTTGGGAGCTGAGAGACCCTTATCTCCCAGCAGCAGCTCCATGACCACAGGGCTGCTGCTGAGAGAAAAGCATCTCCCAGTATCAGTGCTATAGTCCCAGAGCTGCTGCTGGGAGCTCCCTGCTGGCAGGTCCTGGGGAGCCTGCTCACTGCCCAGCTCTGCAAGTGCAAAGCTGGGGTGGGGAACAAGTTCCCCAGCTGGTTCCCCACTCCCCCAGCTCTGCACTCACAGAGTTAAGCAGGGAACAAGCTCCCCAGCCCCCATCCAGCATGTAGGGTGGGGGTTGAGAACTGTCCTGGTTTGGGCCAGGTCCCAACGTCATGCTCCAATTAGGTGATTGAGGCAAGGGGCTTGAAAAGAGCTTCAGGGGTGGGGTAGGTCCAAGCCCCCTGCCCTGATCTGCCAGTGGAGCAGCTAGCAGGTAGCTCACTGCCCCACTAGCCCTGCAGCTCTTTCCAAGTCCCCTGCCCCTGATCAGGGAGCCAAGGCCAGGAATTACCTGCTGCCAGGGCAGAGGGACATTGTCCCTGTCCCAGCAGCAGGCAGCCACCCAGGGCCAGCTCCTGGGCTCCCCCCACTGGTGGTAGAGGCCCATTGCAGAGCTGCAGGAAATTGGGTGCAAATCCTCACATGTGTAGATACCTGCCCAAAACAGCTTACACCAGATTACTTTACCACTGTAAATTTAGGGCAGAGTAAATGCATGCATAGACACCGACTGGGCACATCTACACATTCATTCATCTGCCATAGTTACTGCTCATTAAATTTGGTACTTGTATAACTAAGTACTAAATCAATGTGCAGTAAGTGGTGCTACTGCACAGTAGCATTGGCACATGGCTTTTTAGTGATGCTACCTGAGCAGTAGCCCAATACTACTGCACAATAGCATATTAGCACAGTTTTTGCCATGGCACACTACTGCCTGGTAGTATTAGGTTACTGCGCAGTTAGCGTCTCGTGTAGAAATGCCCATCGAGCAACTGTTGATATAAACCTAAGTGGGCATTCATATAATTCAGTGTTCCTAGCAGGCCAGAAGTTTTAAAGGGATGGACAGGGGAGGAACCAGACTTAATAATTAAACCAGAGATTCAGCACAAGGCCTTATCACAATATTACTTACATCCCTATTCAATTCTTAGGTATGAATGGGACTAGCATTGCACAGAACTAAGGTTTTAGGCAGGACTGGCCTGCTGTATTAGTTCTGTGCTGGCTTGTACAACAATAAAATGAAGGATGAAAAGCTGTCTAAAATGCAAAAGGTACAGCTCAAAACCTGATGTGTGAGAGTCAATAAGTTGCAATGTCACTCTTCACTAATGGCTCAATGAAGACTGTCCCAGCATAGGAGAATAAGGCCATACATGACCAACACTGGGAGACACAATAGTTGCAATGGCAGGCCTTGTTTAACATCATTATAAAGCATTTGCAGGGCACAGGACCTTTTCATGGGACCTTGCAACTCTCCACTGACCCAACTGCCCCTATTGAAATGGCTCTGCATTCTTCAGACGTAGAACAAGTTACTGTACAATGGTTTTTTTTTTTCTTTTATTTTGTTTTGTTGGTGTCATACTGATTAAATGCTGCAGGAATTGTGAGTGACTAACCTAAGAAAACAGCTGTGTTCCTCTGGGGTAGCAATGAACTATACAAAACGTGAGCCACACATAATATGTTCTGTGTAGTATTATTTGACAAGAAAATGCAAGCGTTGTTACAGACAGGGATAGTTACTCTTAGCTTTTGGAGTAACCATGCTTCACCGGAGCCTGATAATATTAAACTAAGCACATGGATGAGCTCAGTAAGGTCTGTGGTGCTACCAGAGGCCTGAACTGGTTGTAGAGCCTTTTCCTTTTTTGGGCTTTCCTCAAGAAGGATGGTCCCTGCCACGAGGTACTCTAATTTAAAAAGATTCTGTGAGATGTTCACCAAACAGAAAAAGAGAAAAGATTACCATTCAAGGAGATATAAAGGGTTTCATTTTCTGAATGAATGTATTTTGGTTATTATTTGTATTACATATGGTCTTAGAGCAGTGCTTATAGACATTGACCCTAATGTGCTATGTGCAGCATAAACACAGGGGAGTCAATCTAACTTCAGTCTGAAACACTAAA
>NW_005843699.1:34533-39314 GCF_000455745.1 Alligator sinensis | reverse complement strand
AGGGAAAGACTGGAATGGAAGAACAGAGAGAAATATCAGTGAGGTTTTTTAATACAGTATTCAGCATTAGCATATAAAGAGAAAGGGATTTTTTTTGTTAAATAAGTGTTTTACATAGCTAATTTCTGGTGGGCATAATGAAAAAGGCTGTCCTAAAGTAAGTAGTGTGTGCCAAAGAGACACTTCTGAGACTACCAAAGAATGGATAAAGTTAGCATTGTTGGTTTGATGGAAGGAGTAGGTGGCAATGTGATAGGAGAATAAATCCGATGAGGTTAGTTAAGCACAGTTTTAAAGATCAGAAGCATGTACTTGATGCCCTGGAAAAAGGGATCCAGTGAAGAGATTCTAAGTGGGCAGGAGACTCAGCATACTATTAAAGCAGATCAAGTGGAAAGATCAAATTTTAGACTTTGCTGAAGATATAAGGGGGTGATGAAGAAGCAGGAGTGAAAGAAAACCCTGTGACTCAGGACCTAAGGGAGAAGGAAAGTAGGGGGAGTCACCAGTATGGGAGGGAATGGAGGCTCGAAAGGGTTTCTTACTCATATTTAGCTCTAATGATTCAATTCCAATTTTGCTCACGGCTTGACTGTCACATTGATGAGTAGCTTGCTATGATTCTGTGGCAATGCCAGACAGGTTTAAACATCTGAGTGGAATTTATCAATTTAAATGTAAAACGGTAAATGAATTCTTCAGCCATTGACATGGATTTGGAGTTAATTAATTTTGAAATGAGCAAAAAGTAAATAAAACAATACCCCTAATGACAGTTTCTGCGCAGAACAGCCAACACTTTGATAATGTTACCAGGAAAGGTATTTCCCATTCTTCTTTGCTGTTAGGTTCTATGGCATTACATAATACAGATATGGATTTCATGGAGGATAAGACACCAAAAAGTAGGAAAACTTCCCTATTTCCAAGATACAAAATACTGGCTGCTTAGCTAGAAAAAAATGATGCATTTTATTTACTGCCATTGGTGTGTACAGGGCTGTACCAAACAAACTAACTTGTAGCTCCTTGCCCCAGAGGGAGTTCATAATCTGTTTCAAACTTAATACGGTGAGGGATATTTCTATTTTCTATATTAGAGTGGGGGAAGAACAATTGTGAAAAAAAGAGACAGCATGATCTCATAGTATAGTACCAAACTGGGACCTCTTAAGTTAGAAGCTTACCTTTAAGGGCTCAGTTCTTGCTTAAAGAATCTATCTTGACCTTCATTCCAAGTAACACAGAATTAATGTTGTTGAGTGGTCATCATTTCTCATCCTATAGCCCCATGTGCCATACATAAATGGTGTGAAAAGAGGTTGGGACAAAAATCACTCAGCACCACTGATTTCTTCACTTCCAGGATCGGGCCCTGACAAAATATACCCATGTACAGTTAGCAGTCTCCAGGCATGTGCTGGCAAAATGCATTTGTGGGGCATAGGATACAGTTGTCTGTAATGGGGAAAGGCTAATTATTAAGTTCTCCAGCACATTCATGGCCATATTTTTTGAATAGCAAGTTCTTAAATGGTAACAAGACCCAAGGGTATTTATTACACTACTTATACATGATTAGAGCACACTACTAATGTGTCTCGGGGCAGATGAATATTAACTAAAGGCCTGAAAGAAAAGGTCAGTCAAATGCCAGGGAAAAAATGAATTATATACAGTTATAAAATTATATTGAATGACTCAAATGCTGGGACATTAATACAGGCAAGACAGGCAGGTCAGGTCAGGCAGATGTCATTCCTCAAAGTATGGCTGGGATTTAAGGAAAGAAGATTCATCCACCTATCATCCCAGCGAGCCTGGAGAGATAAACGAGCAAATAGGAGAGACACATCAGCTTCTATACCAAACAGCACACAAGGGATGGTGAGGCTAGCATTCGTTTATGGGCACTTTTGACTATCTAATACAGATAGCCAGGTACCCATTTACACCTGACTTGGCTGGGGATGCTTGTGGTGCAAGTCTGGGGCAAGGCTAAAATTCATGCTTCTAGATCCACAGTAACAAGCCAGGACCATCCTAACAACTCACTGAGGGAAGGAGAATAAGACAGCATAATTAATCCTTTTCACCCCAAGGGCTCTGGTTCTCCTCTCACTCACATTTAAAGAAAGCAGGAGTAACTCCCTGGCATCAATAGAATGTAGCAGGCTGACCTTTTTGGAGCTTGGGTTGAGTCCCGAGGATGGCCGTCTCTGGAGCTCCTCTCTCCTTGCTGTCCCTTGTCATCTCTCCCCAGTGTGTCAAGCTACTCGGGCCCCACATGGTGTGCTGAATGGCACATGGAGAATCCACCCTGGGAGCAGCTCATGGCTGCTCAAGTTAGCCCTGGCCCTAGGCCAAGTGACTAGAGCCCCGCAGTGCAGCTCCACCTTTAACTAAAAGAGCCCCAGTGCCCAGAGCAGGGCCTGGGAAAGGGAGGACCCCCAGTGTGAGACTGGGGAACCAGAGTCTGTAAGGGTTTGGCTCCCATGAGAGAGAGAGAGCCCTGAGTTGCCCAGTGCGGGGCACCAGGCCATTGAGGAGAGCTGAAGGTGCCACTGGAGAGAGGCTCTCGCAGGATCAGCCTCCAGGGGACGAGCCCTGGCTGCTTCAGAGAGGAAGCGTGAGTTGCTGGGGAAGCGGGCCCCACAGGGGAGGCGGGCAGAGGACAGCAGGGTCTACCACCTCTACCCTCCATTGTGGGAGGGGCATGTCCACATCACAGGAGGTCTGCTAGTTCCCTGGAGAGCCAAGGGGACTGCTGTGCCCTTTTGCTGCCTTTCTTCCAAAATGAAATAGCCTTAGCTTGTGCATCGAGGATCACTCCCTTGAGCGCCAGGAGTTCTCGAAGATCCATGCCAGGGACTGGGCTATGATGCTAGCCAGCTCCTTGAGTACCCTGGGGTGTAAACTGTCAGGGCCAGCTGACTTGAAGGTGTCCAGCCTCTCAAGGTGTTCCTTCACGAGGTCAACATTGATGGAGGGCAGGGAATCTCCCTCACCCAGGCCTCCCTGTCCCGTAATGGGCAGGGGCGTCCCATGAGACCGATGAAAGACCGACGCAAAGTACCCATTTAATAGGTTGGCTTTTTCCTGGGCGTCGGTCATCAGTTCTCCCTTCTGATTTAGCAGGGGTTCAATATTGCCCTTGCTTTTCCTCCGGCTCCCCACATATCTAAAAAGGACTTTTTATTGTCCTTGATACTTGTAGCTAGTTAGAGTTCTGTCGCAGCCTTGGCTTTCCTGGTTCGCTCCCTGCAGGTCCAGACCAGTGCAGAATATTCTTCTTGGAGGTGGATCCCATCCTCCATCCTTTGTAGGCCTTTCTTTTCAGATGCAGGAGGTCCGCTAGTTCCCTGGAGAGCCAAGGAGGCTACTGTGCCCTTTTGCTGCCTTTCCTCCAAGATGAAATAGCCTGAGCTTTTGCATCGAGGATCACTCCCTTGAGGAGCAACCACTCTTCCTGAACTCCCCTCCCCTTAGAGTCATGGTCCCTTAGGGCCTCACTGACAAGCCTCCTGAGCTTGTCAAAGTCAGCTTTCCTGAAGTCAAGGACTTCTGTATTGCTGACTGACTTGCCAGCTTTACGGTGGATGGTGAAGGTGATCAGCTCATGGTTGCTGTCACCCAGCTCCCCGTCGATCATTAGGTCACTGTTTAGGTCGTCCCCAGTTGCCAGTACCAGGTCAAGCAGCACTTTACCTCTTGTTGGCCCGTAGACCTCTTGTGTCAGATAGAGGTCATCCACGCACAAGAGGAAGCTTTGTCTGGGTAGTTGAAGTCTCCCATGACAACCATGGACTGGGAGCATGTAGCCTCAGCCAACTCCCTGGCAAACTCCTGGTCAAGCTCTTGACTTTGGGTGGGAGGTCTGTAGTAGACAACCACCATCATGTCCCCTGTGCTGTGTTCCCCATGGATTTTAACCCAGAGGGTCTCCAACCATCCACCATGGTTGCCAATATCAGCTTGCAGGGATGCATAGTTCTCCTTAACATAGAAAGCTACGCCCCCGCCCCTTTTGTTCCCTCAATCTCTCCTGTACAGGGTATAGCTGTCTATACCCATGGTGCAGTCATGGGTGGAGTCCCACCAGGTCTCCGTTATCCCTATGACATTGTAATTATTTGCATTAAGCAGGACAAATTCCTCCTGTTTATTCCCCAAGCTCTTGGCATTTATGTACCCTTCCCAATGACACCAGTGCCACAGTCTTTGGATGACTACACAGAGCCCAGTGAGAGATGCCTGGGGATGGGAGATAGCTCCCTGCCCCCAGGAGCTGGCTGCTGCCAGGGCAAACTCTGCCACAGAAGCCTGGGCAGGGACTATGTCCCCCTGCTCTGAGATCGCATTTGGGTAGTGGGGACTGGGAGACCCTTATCTCCCAGCACAGACTCCATGACCATAGGGCTGGTGCTAAGAGACCCTTATCACAGAGCCAATGCTGGGTGATAAGGGTTGCAGAGCTGGCACTGAGAGATAAGGGTCTCTCAGCACCAGCCCTGTGGTTGGGGAGCCAGTGCTGGGAGCTCCCTGCTGGCAGGGCTTGATTAACACATAGGCAAACTAATCACATTCCTAGGGCCCTGAGCTGGGGGGTGGGGGGCAGTCCTTCCCTCTGCGACAGTGGCACAAATGGCCCCATCTGCCTCCCTTCCCTTCTGGGTGGGGCTGCTGCTGCTGCCACTCCAGGGACCTGCAGCCTTCAGCTTGCTCTGGGCACCAGGTTGGGAGTGAGCAGGTGCTGCGGGGGGGGCGGGGGGGGGGGCGGG